>NC_141605.1:22532462-22722462 GCF_047967505.1 Dipteris shenzhenensis
ATGCAAAAGAATTGTTGTATCAGTAATGGAATCCGCTTTGGAGTGGAAATTCAGTTTCTTTCAAACCCACATATACTATTGTTGCATAATGTGAGTATGGCTCCAATTGGAAGTTAAGGTAGACTATAATTCGCAATATTGGTATAGTTACACATAGTAACATAAGTTTTATTTTTGAGAATCTTCCCAAATAGTGGTTTTCACAAAGCTATGTTGAGTACCTCGATAAGGAAATTGTGGAAAAGCTCGCTCGCTTTTTTGGGCCCGCTCGCTTTTCCTCGCTTGCTCTATCGACTGCCTCCATCTAAATACATGCTAATCTCATCTATGATTCCATTGTTTGGATTGTTTGATTCACCTTGATCTTCTATAGGGTTTTTCATTTGCATCCTGATTGCCCTATCATGACCTTTATATACATATTTGTACAAATATTTAACAGCTGTGATAGTGGAGCAAACTTCAATATTGATGTGTGCCTTGAACTTCATTGATAGGAAAGGGTTGAAAGGCACAATCCAACGATTGTCTACAACACCCTCTCTTACTTGTATCTTTCTACCATCATCTCTATGCATGTATACAGGATAACAATCATTACCCACAATAATACATTGAGAGAACTTGGAACGTGGTTAACGTCGATTGTATTTGTCGTCAATCATGCAAGTAGCAGAGGCATTGAATGCACCACATGGGCCATGAACATTACATTGCTTGACAATTGCATGCAACTCAAGAAATAATGCCTCATCAGGTATCTTTGCACATACCAAGCGGTCATCAGGGATGTTTTTATCGAAGCTATGCTTATATATTAATATAAAATCTTGGCAAAGTTTATCAAGCTAGTTTTTTCAGTTTCACGATATTTGTAGAACATATACAATTTTATATATTTTCTTTTGAATTTTAAAGAAAAAGTTATAAATCTTGGCAAAACTTTATATTTTTTATCATAAAGGTTTCAAATCTTGGCGAATTTTTCAAACCTTGATTTTTATTAGGGCATACAAACTTTCAATACCAATATAAAAGTTTCACTTCTTAACGAAACTAATAGGAAAAAATCATCTATGGTGGTCATCATGGCTACCTTTATAGGTTTATATGCACCTTCCCAAAATCAATAGTATATGTGAGTGTGGAAAGCTTCTCTTCTAAATTTCTATCATAGAAACATATCCAGCTACTTTTCCAAAAAAATTATCCTTCAAAATTGATTGCATCATATCTTTGTGCTTTTGATAGAAGACATGTGTTGTCAAATCTGGATGGTCTTGTGTACTCTGCCTTGGCAAAAGTCCTAATATTTCAACCCATTTCGGATTGCAAAAGTAAATGTAATAAATAAATCAAGTTTTCCTTTTTTCCTTACAATTGCCATTGCATCCTGATATAATTGGCACATATACCTTGGTCCTCCTGTGAATGATGATGCCAAGACAACTCTATGTCCTACAGCATTGCCCAATAAATTAATTGTACCATCATTTGAATTTACCATGTCTGTTAATCCTTGATAAACCTCTACACGCAAAGATGCCAGATTGTTGCATATCTATATTAACCTAGATTCTTCCATGCTACTATATGCATCAACAATGTACTGTTGGAGTAATCTACCCCCATGTAGAAGGCATGCATTTGTACCTATTCTTACTTGCCAACGGTATGCATAATATTGTCTTTGTATGACACACTTTTGCCTTTGTATATCATGCAAAGATATGTGGCTAGGAACATCTCTATATGGCATGTTTACATGCCAACCATCCTCCCCTCGAGAAAATAGAAGAACATACATGAGTGGCATGTATATTGATCGATGCAAATTAGATATTGTTTTGACATGTCCATTGCAGCTTAATATTTGAATGTCTCTATTTCCAACATCATAGTCATCTCCTTGTCCTGGCATGATAGCTACTATTTCACTAGCAGTTGAAACTAGGTATTGCTTGGATGTTGCATGACTCTCATAGATCACCATTTTTACATTTGCATGTGGATTTGTTCTCAAAACTTTCCCTACAGCTACCAATGTTGTTGCATATGGACTACATGCATGCATCATTCTTTGTAACTCTTCCAAAATGCCCTGGTCCAAACCAAGCATTCCATTCAAATGATGTTCTAGTTCATGATCTGTGTCATGAACATATAGTTGTGCAAACTGTGGGACCTCTTGTCTATTCTCATCAAGCAATAATGTACCAACATGATGATGTACACTGCCATGAACTCAAAAGTTATGTATTCCTCTAGTTCTTGAAAACCTTTCATCAACTTGAGCACCCAGGGAGACAAAAGCCATCACACTATTGTAAGCCCTTATATTCTTTTTAAATGCTTTGCATCTAGAGTCATTGCAATGTAATAAATATTTCAAGATTTCTAGTAAATCTTGAAATGTTAATAAGTTTACAAAATCGACTTTACAACAGTGCTTTCCCACAACTTGATGCATGCTTGTTCTTGTTTCTTGCTTCCATAATTTTGCATTGTAGAAACTACAAATTTGATTCATAGGTCCCAGTGACTGAATCGTAGGAACAGAAAACACCATTAGATACAGAGATGGGTGTCGTATATCATCTTTTAAAGGAAATTAAAAGAGAATAGAGAGACACTCATCTTTATTTGACATTGTACCCATGTTTCTGGCAGTGTGTTCTCTTGCTATTGATCATCTAGAGGACCTAGTTGCAAGCATAGATATCCTTCCACCTATGTTTGTATTCTCTATTGCATTTCTTTCTAGAGATTGAGATTCTTGCAAATTCATTGCTCCATTAGAGAAGTATTCCACATTTCTCATTACGTTTGTAGTTGCATATAATTTGAAGATTGTTCTTTGTCTAGCAAGATGACGATGTGCTTTATGTGTCACTTGCAAAATTCTTCTCCTATGAAGATGTAATGATTGTAGTTCCACCATCTCCAGAAAAAAAAAAAACTATATTTTTCTATATCTCTCTTGATGTTACACTATTTGTTGAACTTTTTAATATTAAATTGATCTTCTTCTAATTTTTTGTTATTGCAAATGAATCATACTAAAAGAATCTAAGTATGAGTTATCTAAGAGAATTTTTCTCATAATATTATTTCAAAGCAGAATCATCAATTATGTATAATATCAATTAAGTGATGGTGCTATGCACACATGATCAAGGCTCCTGCGAGCCCCCCTCCCTCCCTCCCGCAGCCTCTACCTCCCTAGCCTCCTTCGCCTCTCTCCCTCGCCCTTGCCCCCCTTGCTCTCACCTATCCCCCTCGCCCTCGCCGCACACTCCCGCCTCAGCCTGCTGCCTCCACGCCCTCACCCCCTCGCCCCTTCACCCCTCCACCCTCGCCTCTCTTCTTGCCCTGCCCCTCGCCTCACCCCCTGCCTCCCATCTCGCTCCTCGCTGCGCCCTCCGCCCGCCCCTGCCTCACCCCTCCGCCTCACCTCGTCCCTCGCTACGCCCCCTCGCCCCCTCGCCTCGCTCTCCGCCCGCTCGCCCCTCCCCCCTCCGCCCTTCCGCCCCGCCCCCTCGCTTGCCACCCCCACCCGCCCCCCGCCCTCGCCCTTCACCCCCCCTCCGCCCTCCAACCTCCGCCCCTGCCCTCGCTCTTCCCCCCCTCCCCCTCCGCCTCCCGCCCTCGCTTCCACCGCTGTCCTCCCCCTTGCCTTCGACCCCTGCCTCCACTCCTGCCTCCGCCCTCCACCCTCCGCCCCTTTCCGCCTTCCGCCTTCGCCCTCGCCTTCGCCTCTGCTTCCCCCACTCGCCTCGTTTCACTTCGTATCGCCTCACCCTTCTTCGTCACACCCAGGCTCCACCCCCTCGTCTATCCCCCCCCTTTTTTGGGTGGCAGCCTCTTCCTCATTGGAGGTCTCACAGTTTGTCTTGGCAGTATGGCGGCTCCTTGCCCGGAACCCCGGAGGCCTCCCTCTCCAGATGCCTACCGCGTTATCTTGACAGAGCAACAGTCGTCTTGGGTACAAGAGGTTGCCAATGACTTTGCCCTTACTTCCGTCTATGGCAGAGTCATTGGACACTCCCCCTCCAGATCAGCCATCAGGGACTGGCTCCAGTCCACTCTCATGCTAGAGGACAGCCACATTGAGGAGGTGGCCCTTATGGGAAGGGGCATCTTCTGGCTTAAACTCTCCACTGCGAAAGCTGCGAGCAACCTGATTGCTGGTTCCCCCACATCTGTGGATGGAAAGATCATTATGATAGTCCGTTGGTACCGTGGATTCAGCGCAGCAGATTTTGATGCTCGTTTTCGCATACCTTGCCACCCAATGACACTAGTTTTTCTAGGCCTTGCTGCTGAGCTGCGGCCGATAGTCAGGGACCTGGGCTCCCACTTTGGCTGGGTAATGCATGACACTTTCGTCGACGCGGTTACTGCGGCAGGAGCCCCTCGAGTCCGTGTGGCTATGGCAGACCCTGCGACTCTCCTTGCAGTGATTGAGATCGTGACAGATGCTGGCAGCATTACCCAGAGCATGGTAGTCATAGGACAGCTAGGCCAGTGCCTGAGGTGTCACGGCTTTGGGCACCTGGCTGCTATTTTCCCACGATTCTCCAGTTCCTCTCGGCCCCCCCGCCCCCTCCCCCTCTGCCCCCTCCCCCCCCTCCGGGCAGCCACGTCAGGAGGAGTAGAGGCAGCCGGTCTAGAGATGGTTGGCGGTTGGACTGAGGTCAGAAGGAAAAGAGGAAAGAATAAGAAGATTTCTGAAAAAGGCAAGGAGGCAGAGGTTACCCAACCTGCAGCAGCGCTTCAGAGACCTAACAGGAAGCCGCCCCAGGTCCTGGGAGAGCTTCTTCTTTGACGGTAGCCCGCCCTCCGTAGCCTCAGGTCCCCCTCTCTTCCCCTCCCCAGCCCCCTTCCACTCAGTCCCAGCCCCTTCCCCAGTCGCACCCCCCTCTTCCCGACCCGCAGCATCAGCCCCTGCCTCTTCCTCTTCAGCCCCCTCCTCTTCCTTCTCAGCCCCAGTCCCACAGCCCCATCCCCCTCCCCTGCCCCTCTCAGCTCTCCTGCAGTGTCAGCTGTACCGATGGTTCCTCAGCCGCGGGCAGCCCCCACTCCCCCTCCTCCACCCCCGCCGCTAGTCGCCTCCATGGAGTCTGAGTTGCCTACCCCTCAGCCACCTCCCCCTGAGTCTACACCAAACCTAAAGCAGTATTCCCTGTCTGCTAGCCCGACCCCCTCAGTTGTAGACTCTGGTGGGCCTCAGCTTCAGGAGAGAGAGCTTCCTCGCGACTTCTACAGATCTGGCCCCTGGGACTACTTGGATGTGGCCGACATTGAGACCTTCCCTGCTTGTCTCGACATCAGTATCGTCCTACTCTGTAAAGGGGCGGATGGGAAGATCGCAGCCTTGGCCCCGAGGGATGGCCCTAGCTTTGCTTTCACATTTCTCAGTGACGGCACCGAGACTTGGACAGACGACTCGATCTGGGAGGCTCTCAGAGATCAGACGCACGCTCAGCTTTAGGCCCGTCGGGAGGACAGCTTCTCGAGACTCAGTGGTCCGAGGGTGACGTGCGCCTGCGGTGGCATTGCGCCGCCAAATGCTTCAGATTGATTGTGATCCTTAGGCCCCCTCTATCATGGCCCCTTCCCCAGGATGTCAGAGCCTGGACTCCTCAGAAACTCCGAGCCTTCTACGGGATGACTACCTCAGAGATCTCGAGTTGGCTCGAGAAAGCGTTTGTCCATGGCACTAAAGGCCTTACGCCTTTGCTAAAAGTTTTGAAGAACGGGCAGCAGGACGAGACCCCGCCTCCCCCTCCAAACCCTCTCAAAAGTGTCAGCGCCTCCATTCCGAAATGTCAACTTCTTCATCGACATAAGCCGCAAGCAGACAGTTGTTTGCAGCCTATCAGTCCTCACCATGAGCTTACACCTTGTCTCCTGGAACGTGAACGGGTTTCATTCTTCTGGCACCCGTGGTCCTAGGAAGCTCATCTTGAGACAAGAACTTCAGCCAGCATTGATTGGTCGCTTGGATATACTTCTGCTCCAGGAGCACAAGCTTTCAGTGGCTCATTCCTGTAGCTGTGGGAAGATCCTACCTGGACGCTCTCACACTTATTGGGAGCCCTCGATTGGCGCACAGGGGAGGAGTGGCAGTGTCTGTACTTCCGTGTGCGAGCTGTTAGCCCAGGGAGTTTTTGGTCATGGTACGTTGATTCCAGGCCGTGCACTTTGGGTTGGCCTAGAGTTGGAGGGTTCCAAAATAGGAATCCTCAACATCTATGCTCCCACAGACCTCCGCTGCAGAGCCACTTTCTGGAGGACATTCACAGGGTTTCTCCCAGACATGGATTCCTGGATTGTTGGAGGGGACTTCAATAATCTGGAGACCTTGGAGGACCAATAGGGCAGAGGACCAGAGTTTACAGGTATGGCTCAAGCAGAGCAGTCCACTTGGGACTCCTTTATCTTCACGACAGGAGGTAGGGATAGCTGGAGAGACTCGTCCTTCCGCCGTTGGCACGGGAGCTTGGACTTCTCGTGGGGCTTCCGCAGGGAAGGAGGCAGACTCCTGGAGAGACTGGATAGATTTTATGTCAGTGATTGGGCCATCAGCAGAGGTGGTCAGGCAGGTATAGTGCCAGGGACGACACTCTCCGACCACGTGCCTGTGCTCTTATCATTAGACTCGGCAGCTCAGTCCCTTCCTCCCCATTCGTGCCGGATTCCTGACTCCATCTTCTCGAGGGAGGAGGTGCGCAGTAGTATCGGTAGCCTTTGGGATAGAGATTGGGGCGAGTGCGTGGATCTAGTTGACTCGGTGGCGTAGGCTTTGCAGGAGTCCAGCCAGATTTGCCAGCTCACAGCCCTTCAGGTTTGCTAGGAGTGGTGGGGCAGAGAGAGAACTCTTCGTAGGGACCTCGCCTCCATTCAGCGACTCCAGCAGGCAGCCCCAGGCTCGGAGGAGCTTCGGATCCAGGCCCTTCAAGCCAGAGCCCCTCTTGAGGGGACTCTCCAGCGCCGCTCAGAGTTTTCCTATCACGCCTCCCTCTCATACTAGGCTCGAAAGGGTGACCAGATGAGCAGGGAGTTCTTCAGGACACATGGCCAGAGAGCAGCAGGTGATCAGCTATGGAGTCTTAGGACAGCGGAGGGGCACATCGTTATTGATCCGGGTGAGGTCTTGGGGTTGGCTACTGACTTCTACAGGACTCTTTTCCAGCAGGAGCATCTTTCCCCTCGTACTCGACGTTCCCGCGAGGAGGTGTGGAGGCACATTCCACAGCCCAGCATCATGCAGGCGACATTGATGGCACCATTCACTACTGACGAGATGTTGGAGGCCTTGATGGCCATCGATGGGCAGAAATGCCCTGGCGAGGATGGGCTCTCTCGCGCTTTCTTCACCTCCTTCTAGGATCAGATACATCAGCCCCTCCTAGCAGCCCTTCAGAGGATTTTTAGCAGCGGATATATGCCAGAGAGCCTCTCCTCGGGACTGATTTGTCTCATCCTGAAGGGAGGAGATCGACAGGAGATCCGTCAGTGGCGCCCGATCACTCTCCTCACCACTACCTACAAAATCCTTGCCAAGATGATCAGCGCCAGAGTTCGGCCTCTACTTCCTGACCTCGTTCATGACACTCAGACAGGCTTTGTCCAGGATCGCAGTATTCTGGATAATGTCTTCACCTTCTCAGAGGCGACGGAGTGGGCTCAGCACAGTGGCTCACATTTAGCCATCCTACTTCTCGACTTTGAGAAGGCCTACGATCGAGTGGACTGGTCCTTCCTAGAGGGTACTCTGGAGCGACTAGGGTTCCCAGCAGGGTGGATTCAGGGTAATTCAGTGTTATACAGGATAGCTTCCAGCAGGGTCATTATCGGCAGCAGGATGGGAGAGCGATTTTGTTTGGAGAGATGTTACTTCAGTAGGGGATCAGAGTCAGGCCCTGCTGGTCAAGTTGGTTACTTCAGTAGGGGATCAGTTCTTGCGTCCCACGCCGAGGTGGAGAGTGGCTACTGTCCCTCAGGTGGATCTTCACTTCTGCACCGCTCACTCACCCCCACTCCCCGCTCATTCGTAGCCTTCTCATGGTTTGGAGGCGGCTCCGCCTCAGTCTCATGCAGTCCCCTCCTAGCTGTCAGGAGAAGATCTACCGCCAACCGCTTATCTGGAACGATCAGGTCAGAGATGTTGTGGGTCTTCAGTTGGGGGAGAGATCACACATCAGGTGGGATGGTTGGATGCGGGGGCCAGCCAGGTCCCTTCGAGTTTAGAGGGACACGTACAGACACTTGGAGACAATTGCTCTAGCGAGGCTCTAGCAGCCACAGCTGGAGGTGCCCGTGGAGCTCAGGTGAGACACATAGAGATAGACGGAGCGATTCCAGTCGGTTGGTTGGTTCCACCCGAGATTCAAATCCTCATGCCTGGTGATGACCTTTGGCTGGGATAGTTCACCCCCCATGGCATCCCACTGGTGGTTGCAGGTCAGATGGACGACACCTCTGTTTCCTTCTTCGTGGTTTTGGGGGATGGCCGACGCAGGAGAGAGGATGTGCTCATCGACCCCCTCCTCCCATGGCAGAGGGTTTGGGTTGTAGGCCTCGTGGGGAAGGTTTGGCGGACAGATCCTAGTATAGAGCAGGATCAGCTGCAGTTATGGTGACTCTGGCTCTGGGAGGGGTGGGCCTTGTCAGAGCTTGATTGGGACCCAGGAGAGTGGAGATGGCCAAAGATTGTGATAGGTCAGGGGTCGACCTCTTTCTTCGCCTACAGCACGACACTGGGCAGGAGAGTTCTTGGGAGGATGCAGAGCCGCCCGCCCACCCAGCGGCCCAATTGGTATGCTCAGGGTATCTCTAGACTATTTTTGCAGGCCTTCTGGAAGGCCTTGTGGGAGAGCTGGTGGCCGTAGAAGATCTCCTACTTCCTTTGGCTACTTGCCCACAAGGGTCTTCCAGTGGGGAGTTGGTTGCGACAGGTTGGTCAGGATGGACGTTGTCAGATCTGTCATGAGGATGAGGAGTCACCAAAACACTGCCTGTGGAGCTGCACTCGTGCCCAGGAAGTGTGGAGGTGGACCTTCGGGATCCTTACTCGCGCAGCACCGGAGTTAGGTTTGATCACTTGGGGTGCGTTTTGCTGGTGCTCTGCTGGTGCAGCACCGCACCTGGCTTTCATCAGTTGTTTGAGGCAGGCCCGTAGGACCCCACGTTCCTTATCACACAGGGGACTTGGGGGCCGCTCGAGAGCATTCCGCCGCACCTGGCAGAGGTTGACACAGGATCTCAGGAGAGGCAGCCAGTCTGGGAGATTATTAGCAGCATCGCAGGATGGCACATTTGGACCTCGCGTTGGGCACAGATCCTCGGTGGCACCTCTCTCTCGACTGCCCAGGTCATGATCGAGACATCTGGAGTGAGATTATGCACACCCTTAGAGGCCAGTGGGACCAGATACAGGGAGACTCCCGGCCGGGAGAAGCGGAGACGTTTCCTCCATGATTGGGATACGCAGGGCCTCTTCTTCGAGCATACTTCGAGCATACTTCGCAGGGCCTTCAGTGGCGCTATTCCCCACCTCTCTGGCTGTTCATTCACACTCGCCTGATCCCTCCGTGAGAGAGAGCTTTACATTTTTGTTTCCTTTTAGGGCTGCGTCCGATTTGTGAATGCAGCCCCGTCAGTTGCAAAGCTGACCTCATGTATCTTGTTTTCGAAGTAATATAATCAGCACTGTTTTTTCGAAAAAAAAATAATAATAATATCAATTAAAAATTTCCAAGGTAAGTTCAAATTCAACTTGTTGCACCTTGGTCCATCTTATGACTTAGTTTACATTATTTTAACTTGTTGCTTTAAGATATTCAATTGTAGCCTACATCCATTCTTACACATGATAGAACCATCCTCACGTCTTCCTAGAAGATATTGCATTTGGTCGTTTGTTGCCTTCATGCTATCTTCGATATGGCAAATCCTTGCATTTATGTTTTCTAATGATTTCCCCATGCTCTTTCTTGTTGCTCTATCATCATCTAAATTTGTTTTGCTACATTAGTAGTTCAAATATTTTGGATTTATAGAATTAAAATGTTCATTATGGTCACATAAATCTTGAATGGACTTTAACTTCTTTTGAAAGACAATATCTTTTTCTCTTAAAAATGAAGGGATACTGGTGGATTGCAAATGAATCATGCTAAATGGGATCAAAGTATGGTTTATCTAAGAGAATTTTGCCTATAATATAATTTCAAAACAGACCCATTGCTTATGAGTCCTTATTGTCATAAATATAGCTGTATTTGATTTAAATAAATTATTGGAATTTTTTGTATATAGGTTTAAGTCTATGTCCTTCCTAAAATACTCATTGTATGTAGGCATTTATTTATAGCCATGTATTTAAATATTTTAATACTCTACTATTTCAACTATGACATTGATAATTAGCTTACTATAGTAGTCAATATTTATCTACAAATTTATATGTATATGATAATTATTATATTCTTTCATTTTGGGTTGCTTTAATTTTGACGGATGCCTAAAGAAGTCTTATGTTCTAAATATTTTTTTAAAAATTGGTTTTAATTAGCAAATTCTGAATATATATTTATTTAGTAAGAGATGCTTTAAGCTCGTCATCATACTAAATGAACTATTGATTAGTAAACTAAGAAACTTTATGGAATGTTATTCAATATCAATAAAGATATTCAAAGGTAATTTCAAATGGCACTTGTTGCACCTTGGTCTAGCTTACGACTCATTTTCATCACAATTGCTACCATTTTGTTCAAGCTAACTTTAAACGTTGACATCTCAGTTCACAACATTTTAACTTGTTCCTTAAGATGTTGACTTGTAGCCTACATCCATTCTCACACACGACAGAATCATCCTCGCTTATTCCTACAAGATATTTCATGTTGTCGTTTGTTGCCTTCATGCTCTCTTCAATGCAACAAATCCTCACAGTCATATTTTGAAATGATTTCCCCATGCTCTCTCTTATTGCTCTATCATCATCTAAATTTATTTTGCTCCATAAGGAGATCAAATATTTTAAATTGATAGAATTGACATGTTCATTGGGCTCACAAAAATCTTAAATGGACTTTAACTTGTTTTCAAAGACAATATCATTTTGTCTTGAAACTGAATGTAGACTGGTGGTTTGTTTTTTTGTATATGTGTAATTCTTTGGAATTTTCAATCGTCTCATTGTATGCAGACATTCTCATTTACCTATGGACACAACAAGACAAAGCAACTATAGACGTGCCTGATAGACACACAAAATAGCAGGCATGTTTATAGGTGCATATAGAATTAGAGAAAATACGGGTGTGTCTATTAGCATGTCTAATAGCACAGTTTTTAATGCATCTAATAGCGCATCTACACTGTTATTTAGACGTGTTTATAAACGTGCATCAGAGAATATAGGGAGTAAAATTTTGCTGCAGGTTGATAAATGTGCATCACTGCTTTCCAAACATTGCCCATGATTAACTAAAGCACATAAATTTAATAAAAATATCAATGGTTTTTGGAAAACCCACATATACAAAAATTAAGTGAGGTGAGGAGAATGAGACAATATATAAAATAGTTTTGCCAATATCAATGATGGGCTACAGTTCTCGATCTCATCCTCAAGAGATCAACCCTTGCTAAACTATCTACTTCAAAATCCAAACCAATGTTGAGATCTACAAATACATTCAACCCACTACTACTTGTGCTACTGTGCTCAGTGAAATTAGCATCACCAATGGCAAGCTCGTCCTCATGGGTAATGGCTTGAATATCTGTATCTCTTATCTCGTGATCATCCTCCTCTCTCGTATCATGATCATCATCACCTCCATGGCCATGATCATCCTCCACATGCTCCATATTATAGTAAATGTACTATACATCACTTTGGAATGTGGCGTAATAGGTATGACATGCCACCACCTATTTTTATCCACCATTGGTTGATAGAAAACCTAATTCAAACACAAATACAATCATGTTATTTTCCTTGCATCAAAGGTATCAAATATTAAAAAGGGAGTATTTTTATATATGTGTATAGTACCTGTTCACATTGTTGCGGTAGTACTAGTGTGTCATTCTTGCTTTGCCAAAACTTTGTGGAGTCAATAGCTACAAAGCCACTTGCATGGCATTTGATTGTTGCATTAGGGCCTCTTTCCACCACGTCCTTAAACCACTTGACATCCAAAACATACACAAAGAAGCGTCAAAAGTCAAGCTTAATAATATCTTGGATTATGCCACAATAATCATCCATGGCTCCATTGGCTCCCTCAAAGCTAGCAATGATGCCACAATCTTGTGTGTTTCTCTTATCATCAATCTGTTGTGTCCAAAAATGCTTGCCCTCACACCATATAGCATTGAACATAGTACACTACACCAAGACAAAATCAATTGAATAAGTAATCTAAATTGTTGAAAGATCCTAACTTATGCATAACATTCTATATACCAACCTTTTGCATGCATCTTTTAGCACTCCCATTCTTCCATTGTGATATGCATCCCCTCATCTCTCTCTGCTCTCTCCATTTCATCAAGTAGCCAATCCACACGAATATCCTTTGGAAGTGCTCTTAGATGTTGAGGGTATGGCACACAAGATTGGTGGTGTGTACAAAAGAGAACCCTTTCTCCTTGTCTTCTTGCCTTTGCATCCTCATATCTTGTCACCCATCTTTTCATCACATCACTATTAAGCATGCAATAGAGGTTGATATTAATAAGCAACTCTGAGTCCATTACTTTGCTCCGTCCTTTCCCTTGAGGCACAATAGAGGTCATCATTAGGTCTTCATCATCTCTCCATAGTCGTGGGAGAGAGCTATCCACATCAACAAGAAACTCAGAAATATATACAAGTGACTCTTGTACCAACCTACCCTTGGCCATGCTACCTTCGGGCCTTGTATTTTTCCTCGTGAAACCCTTCAAGGTCTTTATAAAGTGCTCGAGGAAGAACAACCATCATGCATAGTGCCACATATAGCAATCTCGTCCACCAAATGCACTATGAGATGTAGTTGGCTTGTGAGAATAGAATGTGGAAAGGTCTCCTCCACTAAACAAACCACCTCCACTGACATAACTTAAGCATCCTCAAGTGTGGTGGGATCTATTTCCTTTGAGCTCACATATCTAGAAAGAAAAAAGTGCACCATATTAGCAATATGAAAACCTTGCATGGAGAATTGATACGCTTCACATTTTGTACAGTGTAAAGTACCTCACAAGCTTGCTCATCTTGTAAATACAATCATTCACGTCCTTCGATGCACTATGAGAAATGCTAGCAGGTAGTATGAACTGAACACATGAGTGATGGTTGATTAGTTGCTTCTACCCTCACAAATTTGGAAGGAAAAAGAGATTATGCTAAGTTATACTTACTTGGAGCATCTTGTGTCAATCATGAGATTTCAAGCCATATAATTGCTCTACACCTCTTTTCTTACTCTTTGTGAAGGCCCCCTTCAAAAACCTCATGCATCTAGTGGGAGTATGACTTGTAGTGATAGCTCGCTTCACCGCCACCATCTCTAGGTTTGATAACTTCCATGGTGCACAGGGTAAAAATACATGCCCATTTTTTTGATATATCGAGCTCCAGTCGTGATATGCCAGGGTGATTGTTGTGCATTTATGTCACCGACTTGTTAGCTGCAGATGCGGTTGGTACACCACCCATGAATAATAGCTAGATGATAGCTATCTTTATGTACTCTAGTTAATGGCTCAGTTAGTATGCCAACTAGGCTAGTTGAGTTTGGTTTGAGACCCACATATAGGGTTCATCTATTCCTTTTGTATGAGAGAGAGTTTTTTTTTGGATTTCACAACTAAGAAAAGGAAAACTATTTTCAGCCTCCACCTTTGTGTGTATTTCCCCATTGTGTATGTCAAAAAGCTGCAAGTGAGACTCCTTACTTCTCTCCCACTCTCTTCACATGGTATCAGAGCTTGGTTCATGGTAAGGAGCTCAAGGAAGCAAACCAAGTTCGCAGTGTCTTGGTAAGAGGATCAGTGTTGCTTTCCTTTTTCGAGTTTGGGAGCAAATCTCTGTAGATAGCACAGCCGCAAAGTGCAAGAGTGCACTATCTCAGATTGAGACGCCCTTCGCAGTGCAGTGACATTATTTTTCTAATTTGAGGCCATTTCGGGGCCCCCGTTTTGGTGGCAAAAGTTTTTTCATAGGTACTCAGAAAAGTGGCCTATTTTGGCTGTGTGACCATTGTTCTGCAGGTCCGTGAAAAGTTGCCACAAAAATTGCATCGTATGCCTATGCACAGAGATATTGGGAGTGACAGTATCATTCTTATTGCCTACTGATGCAAAATCATCACTAGGAAGTGATTGTGTGGTCAAATACCACTTTCATCAGCTTTGCAGATTTGCCTTGTGACGCAGAAGTTGTGTTTTTTACAGTGACAGAATATTTTTCCGTGTTATGTAATGGCGTCTGACTCTCTTTCATAGATTGTCACTGAAAAGCTTGATAAGAACAACTTCCAAGCATGGAAGTTTAGAATGACGAATTTCCTTATGGGAAAAGGCTATTGGGAGTTCATTATAGGAAATGAAGAAGAACCAGTTCTTCCTAATGTTCCCAATCAATAAGAAATGTAGGCATTTAAAGCCTGGCATGAGAGCGCCAGAAAAGTTATGTACTGGCTGTCTATCACTATTTCAGATTCTATGATTGTGCATATTCAAGATGCAAGCACGTCAAAGGAGGCATGGGGTACTTTGGCAAAAATGTACAGCACAAATACGCAAGCCAGGAAAATGCAGCTCAAGCAGGAGTTGCACAATGTGCAGAGAGAAAATATGAGCATCAATTACTACCACATGAAGGTGAAGAAGATTGCAGATGCACTTGCTTCCATTGGGTCGCCAGTGGAAGATGATGATTTAGTTTCTATGACCTTGAATGGTCTAGGAAAGGATTATGCATAGTTCTAGACATCCATTGCCGTCCGTGAAAAATTTCTTGATTTTGAGGAGTTGTTTGCTCTTCTAATTTCTGAAGAGCAGAGAAATGGTGGTGCATCTTCTTCAGGAGCAACTTCAAAAGAAACTATCTTCTACTCAAATGCTAGAAGAGGTAGAGGCAGAGGTAGAGCAGGCCGATTTGGAGGCCATGGCAGAAATCAAAATATGCAGCAAATTCAAGAAAACGAGTCCTATGGAGGAGGATGTGGTAACCTTAGAGGCAGGGGGAGCCAAAGAGCCGTGGTGGATGGCAGAGAGGACAAAATGCAAACAGCAATGTTGAATGCTACTATTGTGGTAAAATGGGTCATATGGCTAAAGACTGCTGCAAAAAGTAGAATGACATTATGAATGGAAAATTGTAGCAAGGCAATTATGCATCCTCTAGTAGACAGGGTGATGACAGAAATGAGCATTTGTTTATGGTGCAGCACATGACCAATTCTATGACAAGTGCAGAAGAAAGCAATGATGTGTGGTATGTTGACTCAGGTGCATCAAACCACATGACAGGTCATGCAGAATGGATGTAGGATGCAAGGAAAATGAAAAAACTAGGATTTGTGGAGACTGGTGATGATACTACACATCCTATTGTGCAGATTGGTAAAATTCCTTTGTCTATGCAGGATGGGAAAAAGAAATACCTGTCTGATGTATTTCATGTTCCAAACATCACCAAGAACCCCGTTTCCATTGGTCAAATGGTTGAGCAGGACTTGCAGGTCAGATTTAAACCCCATGGATGCTTTGTTGAGGATATGAAAAATAAAGGTCGCTTGATAGCAAAAGGGAAGAAGGGCAGGATGTTAACGTTGAATGCGGACATGCCTGAATTGAGTGCAGCAATGTTTGCACATGGGATCAGTGTAGTTGCAAATATTGATATCTGGCATAAACGCATTGGTCATGTTAATGTACAGTGACTTAAATTAATGTAGGCCCAAAATATTGTTGCACGATTGCCAAGTTCAAGGTTGCAGAAATGCATGAGATATGTGAAGCCTGTCAATTTGGAAAATAGGTAAGGAAACCATTTCCTAGACATGTTCAAGAGAGTAAGAGGCCATTGGAATTAATCCACTCTGATGTGTGGACTACTAAAGCTGCATCTATTGGAGGCTGTCATTATTTTGTCACTTTTATTGATGACTACAGCGGAAAAGTTTGGGTGTATTTTATGAAAAAGAAAAGTGAAGTGCTTGGGCATTTCAAAGCTTTTAAAGCTATGGTTGAAAAAGAAACAGGCTTGCAAATCAAATGCCTAAGGTCAGATGGAGGGGGAGAGTACCTCTCAAATGAGTTTGAAAGGTTCCTGCAGGAGCATGGCATAAAGAAGTAATATTCATGCAGTCATACCCCACAGCAAAATGGATTTGCAGAAAGGAAAAACAGGCATATTGGAGAGGTATCTCGTGCCATGCTCAACGAAAAAGACTTGTTAGATTTTTATTGGGCTAAAGCAGTTGCTACAACAGTCTACATAATGAACAGTACTCCCACTGTAGCAATACATGGCATGACTCCAGAGGAGAGGTATACTGGTAGGAAACCAGATATTTATTATTTGAAAGTTTTTTGTTGCATTTCCTATGTTCATGTGCCAGATCAGTTGAGATCCAAGTTGGATCCAAAAGCTGAGTAGTGCATCTTTATTGGTTATTCTCTACAGCAGAAAGGGTATAGATGCTATAACCCTTCTACTCGTAAGTTTACAGTAAGCAAAGATGTTGTTTTTTATGAGATGATCAGCTGGTATAAACCAATAAATGTGGTTGATGATGTAGATGCACGGAATTCACAGCAGCAATCACAAAATATTAGTGGACCTATAGTGTCCTCTAGTAGTGGTTCACACACTTCGCCATGGACAGGCAGATTGAGATCAGGAGAATCTCCTCAAAGCAATGCAAATAGTGGTATGTAGGTATCACGAAAAGGAAAAGAGAAAGTAGGTCAGCCCATAGTTGATGTGAATGCAGGTCACTCTTATGTGGATGGTGAATCCAGTGGCTTAGAACATAGCATTAATGATGAGTTGGGTATTCCTTCTATTGTTACGCTTGGAGTAAGGAAAACCAGGGATGTTTTGAGAGCACCTGGTAGTGAGCCTATTTTGCGCAGGTCTACCAGAGTCAAGTATCCTGTGGATAGGCTGAAATATGATGGATTTATAGCCAGCCATTCACTATGCCTCTATGGTCAAAATGATACAAGAACCATAACCCACTTCTTTTGAGCAAGCCATGGGAAAAGAAAAATGGGAGAAAGCCATGGATGAAGAAATGGATGCCTTGGAAGTAAATGCTACATGGGAATTGGTGCCTTTGCCTAAAGACAAGAAAGGTATTATGTTGCTTGTCATTTATGTTGATGATTTAATCATCACAGGTGATAGTGATGAAGATATCCTTCATGTGAAAATGCTATTGAAGTAGAAGTTTGAGATGAAGGATTTGGGAGAGCTGTGTTACTTCTTGGGCATTGAGGTGATTAGTTCCACAAGTGGGATATGGCTCTTGCAGAGGCAGTATGGATTGGACATGTTGTCCAAATATGGGATGACAAGCTATAAGCCTATTTCAGTTCCTTTGGAGCAGAATGTGAAGCTGAGTGCAGATGCAGGTGAGCTTCTGGAAGATCCCACTATGTACATATGCATAGTAGGAAGTTTGATTTATATGACTATTACCAGCTATGCTATTGGGTTGGTAAGTCAGTTTATGCAAGCTCTAAGGAGACTGCATTTGGATGCGGCTAGACGCATACTGAGGTATGTGAAGTCCACATTGCAGTATGGACTATTTTATGAGACTGGGGTTCAGATACAATTGCATGGATACACTGATGCTGATTGGGCTAGTAGTATTTCTGATAGACGATCTACCAGTGGATATGTGTTTTCTTTTGGGAGTGTTGCAGTCACTTGAAGTAGCAAGAAACAGCCTACAGTTGCCTTGTCGAGCACAGAGGCTGAATATAGGGGTGCAACAATGGCTGCATGTGAGGCAGCTTGGTTGCATAAGCTCCTTTATGATATGCATCAGGATGGGCCAGTTGTCATTTATTGTGACAACATGAGCAGTATACACTTGGCAAATAACCCAGTCTATCATGCTAGAACAAAGCACATTGAGGTGCATTACCACTATGTGCGGGAGAAGGTTCTAGTAGGTTTTATTAATCTAGTTTATGTCAGCACAGAGGATCAGCTAGCTGACATATTCACGAAGGCATTGGGCATAGAGAAGTTGCACAAGTTCAGAGACCTACTTGGTGTGCAGGAATTGGGATTGAGCTTGAGGGGGAGTGTTGATATATCGAGCTCCACTCGTGATATGCCAGGGTGACCGTTGTGCATTTATGTCACCGACTTGTTAGTAGCTGCAGATGCGGTTGGTACACCGCCCATGAATAATAGCTGGATGACAGCTATCTTTATGTACTCTAGTTAGTGGCTTAGTTAGTATGCCACCTAGGTTAGTTGAGTTTGGTTTGAGACCCACATATATAGGGTTCATCTATTCCTTTTTGCATGAGAGAGTTTTTTTTTGGCTTTCACAACTAAGAAGAGGAAAATTGTTTTCAGCCTCCACCTTTGTGTGTATTCCCCCATTGTGTATGTGAGAAAGTTGCAAGTGAGACTCCTTACTTCTCTCCCACTCTCTTCACACATTTTGCCTCTCTTGTGGCCAAGCTTCACGCATCCTCCCTGTGGTGCGTAGATCCTCCCTTATGCCTGTGGAATCTTGTGTCCCATTCAAATGTTCCCAAACGGTAGATGCCACATTCTTGAAGATATGCATGCAATCAAGCAGGTGATTGATCTTGAGGTGGGACGAATATGGTAGTCAATAAAAGATGGAGTATCTAAACAAAAGATGGTGTTAGCATGTAATCTTTATTTCCATTCAATATAGCACACAATAGTTACAAACCCTTATCTGCTCATGCCAAGTGGTGGAGGAGTCGTGGAACCATCCCAAATTCTTATCCAATCTCCTACAGTGAGTGACTGTGGGGGGGCTTCATTCCAAGGGACGACATATCTAGGATGATCACATGGGAGAAATCGATGGTGATTCTCATAGATGACCTTATTTAACACGTTTTCTCGTCAAGCAACTAGCGAAGGACCACATACAGGACATGCATGGTAACCTGATGTAGTGAGATGTAAACAATAGATGCAATTGCATAAGCAAGGTGGGTTTAGGGTGACACATCGATTGCCTACTCATAATTAAAAGTTCAAGCTTACTTGAACACTCGCCATATCCTAGGAAGTTATGCATTGTCCACATCAAGACTGCTTTGTAGTTGAAGTCTCAATGTGATGAGGGAGGCCTGCTCACGTCATCTACCTTGAAACCTTTCCAAAGTAGCTCCAGCTCATCAATCAAAGGCTCCAGATATTAAACATCAGGATTTTTGACTTTATGTTTCCCTGGAATTAGAAGGGATAACATAACATGTCCTTTCTTAATCACCATAGAGGGTGGAAGATTATAATTCACCAATATCACTGGCCATACACTATAAGAGGTGCTTTTGAGACCAAATGGGTTCACACCATCCATACCCAATCCAAGTCTCAAGTTTCTAGGTTCTTCATTGAAGCTTGGCCATGTGTCTTCAATATACTTCCACGGAGGAGTGTCTACGAGAGTTCTCCACTTGCCATCGGTTGATCGATGGGAGGAATGCCATGACATCAGCTCTGCAATGGATTTGCACTTGAACATATTTTGGATGCGAGGGATTATGGGAAAATGTCGCAGAACCTTACGAGTCACATCCAAAGTCTTGAGATCTGCTCTATATCTTGCCTCTCCACAAGTAGGACACTCTCTTGCCTCCTTATGTGGTCAACAAAATAGAATGCAATCATTGATGCATGCATGGATGCATTTGTAATCCAATCCTCCAAGAGAGGTCACATGTTGCCTTGCCATATCATCTCTTGAGGTCGGTAATTTATTCTCTCTTGGAAGCATTTTACATAATAGCCTGCACATGAAGACCATAAATGAGAAAAAGTATTCCAATAATTGACCCACTAGCATAATTCACCATGTTTGCAAAATAGACTTTAAAGCTTACTTGAGTAATGCATTCAAACTTGCATTGCTCCATCCATAGATGGTATGCAAGTTTAGTAACTCAAGGGAGGCACATGAAAAGATTGTCCTCCTCCATGCTATCATCCCTACCTCAGGACTGATGGACAAATAAATCCTGCACCACATCATCAAACACCTCCTCCTCCATGGCCTCATGAGGTAATGGTGGAGGGCTACTATCACCATCACTCCATGCATCCATAACGGTCCATCATGAAGATCCCACCTCATATCACCGATGCTTCGAACACCCATAGGTACCTCAATCAACCTCAATGCTTTAACACTTACCCGGGATACCGTCGCATCCCATTCTCTGTACTTTAAGATGTGATTGAGTGTAATTCTATGTGCATGATACATGTTTCCTCAACATCGATCACAAATACATTTGATTTTTTGCTCCAACCACATTTCTTGATGGTGGATATGGAGGGATTCATCCTCATTGGACATCCTACAGATAAACAACCCAAAAATGTGTTCTTCCTTGAGTATTTAATGAGAAAACTCTATACCATGTCTAAACGTGTGTCTATACTGTGGAATGTGTCTATAGGAATGTTTAAAACATAGTGTAGACGTGCTTTTAGATGTGCGGATTGTGGACTGGTTTTTAAACCTACTTTTAGCTCATTTCCTACTTTTAGGACCGCGCTTGCTTTCCTTTCAATACACAGGTCTCCAAGCATACACACAAAGCTCCAGGCACCCATGCTCATCTCTAAGCATCCACACTCATCTCTAGGCATACACACTCATCCCCAAGCATACAAGATAAGAGGATGAGCAAGGAAGCCACCAAAGAAGAAGGAGTGGAAGCTTTGAAGAAAGAAAACAAGCTTCCATACCTCTATCCAAGGTAAGTCTCTTGGTGGTTGGTCTTCTTTGGAAGTTGTTCTCTTTGGATTTGTCCTTTGTCGTATGCAGGGAAAGGATGCTTTTGGTACTCTTGTTCTTTTTGGGGTTGGGCGCATGTCATTTTTACCTTTTTGTAAAAAAGAATCTATCAGAGTGCATCTATAGACATGTCTAATAGCACGTCTAACTTTGTGGTTAATAGGGTAGTCGTGCCTATAGATGCACTGTTTGCTACATCTATAGATGTGCTCTAACAGATGCTCCATCTATTTCCCCTTCCCCTTCTCCTTTCCCCTTCCCCTTCCCACTTCTCCTTTTGTTATCCCTCCTCCTTCCATTCTCCCATCCTCCCTTCTCTTTCCTTTCTCCTTTCCCTTGGATGAATGTTTAAGTCGAATTTTCAATGCCATAAGCATTTGTGAGGAAATAAGGGATTGCATGAATGATGGAAATAAGTGATTGCATGAGGGAAATTGTACTACAGCATAAGGGCGGGATAAAGAAAGAGGGCATGCATGATGGAAATCCTCTTCCCCTTCTTCTTCTCCTTTCGCCTTCCCCTTCCCCCTTCTCCTTCAGTTCTCCCTCCTCCTTCCATTCTCCCATCCTCCCTTATCTTTCCTTTCTCCTTTCCCTTGCATGCATGTTTAAGTCAAATTTTCAATGCCATAAGCATTCGTGAGGAAATAAGGGATTGCATGAATGATGGAAATAAGTGATTGCATGAGGGAAATTGGACTACAGCATGAGGGCAGGATAAAGAAAGAGGGCATGCATGATGGGAATCCCCTTCCCCTTCCCTTTCCCCTTCCTCTTTTCCTTTACCCTTTCCCTTCCCCCTTCTCCTTTAGTTCTCTCTCCTCCTTCCATTCTCCCATCCTCCTCCTTTCCCTTGCATGCATGTTTAAGTCGAATTTTCAATGCCTTAAGCATTCGTGAGGAAATAAGGGATTGCATGAATGATGGAAATAAGTGAGTGAATGAGGGAAATTGGATTGCAGCATGAGGGCAGGATAAAGAAAGAGGGCATGCGTGATGGAAATCATGGGATTGCATGCATGATGGAAATCGTATTCTCTTCTTTTCTGCAGTTCATCATGTGGCAAGGAAGCTCTTTAGGAGCCTTGCTTGATCTTTGGGATGTCATATTATGGGAGTTATATAACCTTTTGGGGCACCCTTCGACTCCTCAAGAGTTATACACATACATGACAAGTACTCAAAACACGGTGACAGAGCTACCAGCCCTCTCTCCGATCATCAGAAGTACCTTCTCCCTTGCAGTCTAGAGTCCCTTGTCCCTGCTCATTAGAAATCACTTCTCCCCTATGGCAGTCTGGAGTCCCTTCTCCCTTGCAGTCAAGAGGCCCTTCTGCCTCGTAGAGCCACTCGCATACTCCCATGCGATCGGGAGTCCCTTTCTACAAACGCATGCCCAGCGTACTAGCTCATCATGATAGGGCAGCAGGCATAGTAGTAGGGAGAGCTCTGGGGAATGCATGGAATAGTGCTTTGGGGGGGGTAATGGTGGGGGCGGGGAGGATTCAGATGATACAGATGTGCCAGAGGGTGATGGTATGATCTTCTATGACATTGATCAAAGAGGAGGCATCTTGATGGATGCACAGGGGAAGGACATCATGGCCTTCATGCACTCTATAGTTGCTAACAACTACAAATATTGCTTTATTCCATACAAAGAGCATCCAAGAAGGTTGGATGACGAGAGCCAATGATGTATGCTCTAGGTATCCCAATCCCCCCAATGTTGCGTTCACAAAGAAATGGGCAAAGTCAAAGATTGATGTTATACTTGCAAATAAAAGATATTTGCTTAAGAGGCAGGAACTAGCCGACATTGCCAAGAGAGAGGGAGGTCAACCACCAAGGGGCCAGCCCCACATCACTCATAAGCATGAGTGGAAGAAAGCAATGAAGGCAGTGAAGGCAGACCCCGGTTTGCAACACGTGGAGGCACGAAGTATCCAAATGGAGCAATATGGAAACATGTATTTTGGAGCAGGGGGTATTGACTCATGGGAGGCCCAATTTGTTAGTATGGATCTCAAATTATATTGTGTTTATGTGGTTTATTAGGAGGTTGTTTCTTTGTACCAACCCCTCCGTGAATTGTGTCATCTTGTAGCTTGATATCATGGGCAGATACCCTACTCCTGTCGAGACAGCCTACCATCGTGGACATTGCAAAGGACATACATGGAGGCACTTCTATGATGAGGGGTTGATTACTGAGGATCAGTATATCCGGTCTACTAGAGTGCCTCCCTAGATATTTAAAAGTACTTAAATAATGTCAATATTGTAAATAAAGATTTGATTTGACATACATTGATACATATTGTCCCTAATTTATAGGCCCTTGGGGATATTCAAGAGGAAGAAAGCGAGGATACAAAGGAAGAAGAAGGTGATGAAGAAGGGATCGAGGACGTGGATGACTTAGATTAGTCATAGAAGTAGTGCTAGAATTAGTGCTAGCTACTCTTTTTTGTGCTTAAAGCCATTGGCTTGGCATTGTGCCTCTCTTGTATATACACTCCTCTTATTTTTTGTACTTGAAGCCACAGGTGGCTTGGCTTCGTTCTATATGTATATACAAGCACATTTTTGGGCTATGAATTAATCTACACTCCTTTTATTTTTTTTGGCATTCAATTTCTTTGTGCAATATTGTTCTATCAATGAATGCCTTGTGAACTGAATGTTTTAGAGTTGTAATGTTTTATTTGGAATTATAATTGTTGGCTATAGACGTGCATGGAATCGTGCTAATTAAAATGCCAACTGTGCTAATTAAAATGCGATTGATTGTAAGAATTGAACTGCACACTGTGGAAATGGGATTTCTGCAACCACACATCATACACAACATTCTATTCAACCACACAAAATTCTACTTTTTTTAGAGATAATAATTCCGTAGAGCATCTATAAGCACGTCTATTAGCGCGTCTTTTTGTTTTTGTTTTATTTCTAGAGAGCATCTAATAGTGCATCTATAGGAGCGTCTATACGCACGTCTATCTGTTATATAGACGTGCTTATAGATGTGGGTCTTTAGACGCGCTAATAGACACACAAATAGATGCACCCATAAGGTTTTTTTAAAGTTAAGGAAACACGTCTGTGTGCACGTGTATGGATGCATTGTGTTTTGTGGGACTTTAAATTTTTTGCGATGTCAAATTTTCTTTTGCTAGAAGATGACATGCACTTTTCTTTTGCTGGAAGATGACATGCACTTTTTTTTTTTTGGCTTTCACATGTGGTAGAAAATTGCCTTGTGATTCTTTTCAATTTTTGAAGACTTTGTCTTTCAAGGATTGATGACACAGCTATTTCATCAATGTCCTCTTCATTGTTTGGAAAAATGACCGATCATATTTGCAACTGTGAAAATTGAAATTAAAGAAATATATTTATGATTCAAAAAATATATACATGCCTATAGGCATACATGTGTATGTTTATTTGTTTTTATTATACATACATACATATATATATATATATATATATATATATACATACATAGCTAGTTCTTTTTTTTTTTTGAAAATGGGGGTTTATATTAATATGGAGTCAAATATATATACAATCGTTAAAAAAAACCAACAGACTTCCAATTGAAGTTATGATCATTAACAGTGCCACCTCTAACTATAATAGGAAGCTTTTGTTCAGCTGAAAACCCAGTGGTAGAAACTGAGATAGAAAAGAGAAGAACAGTGAACTAGGTTGTCTCCTGTGGTTCTTCCTTAGGCGCCAGGTGTGCAACCACATGCAGAACAATCGTGCCTGGAATGCAAGGATGGGGGTTTTCGGACTCTAGTTTGTGGTCTTTGGGCTCTGGAGGCTTGAAGTCGGGAGGAGGAGTGACTTCATTACGAATCTTGAAAGTAACTCCAGTGGGGTCGTTCCATGACACCGGTCTCTTGTAGACAACCAAGGGAGGGGGGCCGATGGAGAAGGCTTAGCGCAGGTTGGCGAGACATGCAAAGATGCCGTGGTGGTGAGAAGAGGTTGTGTCACAGGGGAGGCTGGGAACAGCAGAGTTGACCCGTAGGCACATGGTAAGAAAGAATAGGCTCAAGAACCTTGGCCATCGACGTTGCTTGGCCATGAGAAAGTACCATCTGTGGAGTGGCGGTTTTGGGGAACTCTTCTTTTCCGGCCTGTTTTTGCAACTGGGTCACCAGAGCAGTCTCCTTCTTTGTGAAGTGTTCATCCTTTTTGCAGCACTCTTAAATTTGCCGCTGCAGTTGTGATATCTTTTCAAGATTTACACCTCTTTTCTGTGTTCAAACATACATTCATTACAATTTCATTAGTACAAATAGAGACATTACCAAAAACTGTAGCACATCCCTGAGCCCATAGAGACCAAAGAATGGAACTGCGCATAGTGTTCCAATTTTTTGGGGACCTGGTTGTGGTCTTTTGCCCAACAGAAGGCAAGCATAATTGATCGAGAAAAATCCAAACTACTTCTGCACCATGTCCCATACTTCTCTAGAGAGTCTGCAGTTTAGATATAGGTTGGGGATATCTTCCTACATTCTATTGCATCTTTGGTAGTAACCATCTCCTTGTCCTATTATCAGTGCTCCTTTGGTTGTCCAGACTCCTTTGTGCATAATGAGCTCTAAGAGACAAGCCTCTTTATCTAGAAGTTCTCTCTCCCACATTCTTTTGAATCTTTTAGACCACACTCTTTCCAAATCTGTTCTCAACCACTTCCGACTAAGTCGATCTAATAACTCTTCCTGTCCTTTGACAAAGATGGGGACTAGGAAGAGTTCTGTCTATCCTGCCCACCTAAATTCTTTAGTAGACAGAGGAGCCCTTCCACCCATCCAAGCAGTCAATTCTCTATCCCAAAGAGTCTTTCTTGTGGCGGTTAGCATCTCTAGGTCGAATCTGTTCAGATTGTAACTAGCTTTTAACCTGTCATTTTCTATCCACTATCTTTGCTCTCTATCCCACATATCTCCCCAGACCCAAATCCCTTTCTTGTTGAGCCGCAAGGCGTTTTTGATTTTGTCGTCCCTGAGTGGGGTGGCTACCCAAATGGCTAAAAACTAGATTGAATCATTGGCCACAAAAGTGCTTGTTTTCCTAGAGAACCCTTTCTAGATCACATACGGTCTCAGTGACTCCCAGGCTATGACCACATACCCAAGGCTCTGAGCCCTTTGCTGTGCAAGATTATTTTCGTAGAGGGCAGACCCATCCAGAAGGTACTTTGAGTGTTTACACCTGATAATCTTTACCTTACTAATATTTCTAAGGATTAAGTAAGCCCAAATCTTATCCGGGTTCTGCATTGTCTTTATGATCCATTGTGCCATGAATCTTGCTATAGATTTATCAACATCTACTATTCCTAGTCCACCTACAGCCTTTGGTTTTGTGTAGGTTTGCCATTCCACTTTAGGGACCTTGTGATTGACCTCATCTCCTCTCTAAAGAAATGATCTGAACAAACTGTTGATCTGATGTCTCAGGATCTTCTTGGTTGGGAACCAGCAGGAGATATAATAAATAATGGAGGGCTAGATGTAGTGGTTGAGGACAAATTCTCTTCTTGCAAGAATCGGTTGCAGTCCTTGCCATCTGTTCACCTTGCTTTCGACCCAGTCTAAGACCCAATCCCATCTGTCCTACATAGTGCCATTGAACCCCAAAGGAATTCCTAGTAATCTAAATGTTGAGATATCGAGCTCCACTCATGATATGCCAGGATGACCGTTGTGCATTTATGTCACCGACTTGTTAGCTGCAGATGCAGTTGGTACACCGCCCATGAATAATAGCTGGGTGACAGCTATCCTTATGTACTCTAGTTCGTGGCTCAGTTAGTATGCCACCTTAGTTAGCTGAGTTTGGTTGAGACCCACATATAGGGTTCTTCTATTTCTTTGTACTAGAGTTCTTTTGGCTTTCACAACTAAGAAGAGGAAAATTGTTTTCAGCCTCCACCTTTGTGTGTATTCCCCCATTGTGTATGTGAGAAAGCCGCAAGTGAGACTCCTTCCTTCTCTCATACTATCTTCACATGGTATCAGAGCCTAGTTCGTGGTAAGGAGCTCAAGAAAGAAAACCAAGTTCACGGTGTCCTGGTAAGAGGACCAGTGTTGCTTTCCTTTTTCAAGTTTGGGAGCAAATCTCTGCAGGTAGCATAGCCGAAAGTGCAAGAGTGCACTTTCTCAGATTGAGATGCCCTTCGTGGTGTGGCGAGAGGGCAGTATATGCTGTGGGGATGGGCAAAGCCCTTGGTGACTTTATTTTTCTGATTCGAGGCCATTTCAGTGCCCATTTTTGAGGTGGAAGTTCTCCGCAAGCACTGAGAAAAAGGCCCTGTTTTTGGTGTGCGACCACTGTTCTGCAGGTCGGTATAAAGTTGCCACAGAAATTGCATTGTATGCCTGTGTTCAAAGATATTGGGAGTTACAGAATCATCCTTATTTCCTGTTCATGCAAAATCGTCACTAGGAAGTGACTGTGTGGTCAAATACCACTTCCGTCAGTTTTGCACATTTGCCCTTGTGAGACAGAAGCTGTGTTTTTTTGCAGTGACAGAATATTTTGCAGTGTTCTGCAATGGCGTCTGATTCTCTTTCACAGATTGTCACTGAAAAGCTTGACAAGAACAACTTCCAAGCATGGAAGTTTAGAATGACGAATTTCCTTATGGGAAAAGGCCATTGGGAGTTCATTACAGGAAATGAAAAAGAACCAGTTCTTCCTAATGCTCCCAATCAACTAGAAATGTAGGCATTTAAAGGATGGCATGAGAGAGCCAGAAAAGCTATGTATTGGCTGTCTATCAGTATTTCGGATTCTATGATTGTGCATATTCAGGATGCAAGTACGCCAAAGGAGGCATGGGATACTTTGGCAAAAATGTACAACACAAATACGCAAGCTTGGAAAATGCAGCTCAAGCAGGAGTTGCACAATGTGCAGAGAGAAAATATGAGCATCAATGACTACCACATGAAGGTGAAGAAAATTGCAGATGCACTTGCTTCCATTGGGTCGCCAGTGGAAGATGATGATTTAGTTTCTGTGACCTTGAATGGTCTAGGAAAGGATTATGCACAGTTCTGGACATCCATTGCCGTCCGTGAAAAATTTCTTGATTTTGAGGAGTTGTTTGCTCTTCTAATTTCTGAAGAGCAGAGAAATGGTGGTGCATCTTCTTCAGGAGGAACTTCAAAAGAAACTGTCTCTTCTACTCAAATGCTAGAAGAGGTAGAGGCAAAGGTAGAGGAGGCCGATCTGGAGGCCATGGTAGAAATCAAAATATGCAGCAAACTCAAGAAAACCAGTCCTATGGAGGAGGACGTGGTAACTCTAGAGGCAAGTGGAGCCAAAGAGGCCGTGGTGGATGGCAGAGAGGTCAAAATGCAAACAGAAATGCTGAATGCTACTAATGTGGTAAAATGGGTCATATGGCTAAAGACTACTACAAAAAGCAGAATGACATTATGAATGGAAAATTGCAGCAGGGCAATTATGCATCCTCTAGTAGACAGGGTGATGACAGAAATGAGCATTTGTTTATGGTGCAGCACATGACCAATTCTGTGACAAGTGCAAAAGAAAGCAATGATGTGTGGTATGTTGACTCAGGTGCATCAAACCACATGATAGGTCATGGAGAATGGATGCAAGATGCAAGGAAAATGAAAAGACCAGGATTTGTGGAGACTGGTGATGATACTGCACATCCTAATGTGCAGATTGGTAAAATTCCTTTGTCTATGCAGGATGGGAAAAAGAAATACTTGTCTGATGTATTTCATGTCCCGAACATCACCAAGAACCTGGTTTCTATTGGTCAAATGGTTGAGCAGGGCTTGCAGGTCAGATTTAATCCTCATGGATGCTTTGTTGAGGATATGAAAAATAACGGTCGTTTGATAGGCAAAGGAAAGAAGAAGGGCAAGATGTTTATGTTGGATGCGACATTGCCTGAATTGAGTGCAGCAATGTTTGCACATGGGACCGGTGTAGTTGCAGATATTAATATCTGGCATAAACGCATTGGTCATGTTAATGTACAGCGACTTAAATCAATGCAGGCCCAAAATGTTGTTGCAGGATTGCCTAAATTCAAGGTTGCAGAAATGCATAAGATATGTGAAGCCTGTCAATTTGGAAAACAGGCAAGGAAACCATTTCCTAGGCATGTTCAAGAGAGTAAGAAGCCATTGGAATTAATCCACTCTGATGTGTGGACTACTAAAGTTGCATCTATTGGAGGCTGTCATTTTTTTGTCACTTTTATTGATGACTATAGCAGAAAAGTTTGGGTGTATTTTGGTGTGTAGGAATTGGGATTGAGCTCGAGGGGGAGTGTTGAGATATCGAGCTCCACTCGTGATATGCTAGGGTGACCGTTGTGCATTTATGTCACCGACTTGTTAGCTGCAGATGCGGTTGGTACACCGCCCATGAATAATAGCTGGATGACATCTATCCTTATGTACTCTAGTTCGTGGCTCAGTTAGTATGCCACCTTAGTTAGCTGATTTTGGTTGAGACCCACATATAGGGTTCTTCTATTTCTTTGTACTAGAGTTCTTTTGGTTTCACAACTAAGAAGAGGAAAACTGTTTTCAGCCTCCACCTTTGTGTGTATTCCCCCATTGTGTATGTGAGAAAGCCGCAAGTGAGACTCCTTCCTTCTCTCCCACTATCTTCACACTAAAGACCTCTCCCTTTATGATGTCCTTACACCCCTTATTATACAGAAAGAGGGGGGGGCTCAAAGTACCATATATCCCTAGTTTATCATGATTTATTCTAGATCCTGAGGCCGTGTAAAAGGTGTTTAGGCATTCCAACGTGACCTGAAGTGATTCTTCATCATTGTGTGGCATTAGATTTGTGTCGTTTGCAAATTGCTGACACATTATTTGTTTGTCCCCTTCCACATGAATTTCTTTCACTGTGCCCTTGTCTATTTCATCATTGACGAGCCAACCTAGGGCATCTGCAACTATGGTGAAGAGTAGAGGGACTAGAGGGCAACCTTGTGTGATAGATCTTTTAAGCCCGATAGGTTGTGTCATTTTGCCATTTACTTCAAATTTGCTTCTAGCTTGACACAAAAGAATTTCAATGTAAGACACAAAGCTGAGTCCTACTCCCATGTCTTTGAGGGATGACAAGATGAAACCCCATTCCATTTTGTCATACGCTTTGTTGAAGTCTATCTTGAGAAACTAGATGTCCTGCTGAGTCTCCTCATCCAGTTCAAGTCCTTCCCACAAAGTGAGGATAGCTTCCAAGATATGACTTCCTTGTATAAATCCCTTTTTTTCTTCCCTTATCCAACATTGCATCTTAGTTTTGATTCCAATAGCTAGTGCTTTTGCAATGATCTTGTAGCTGCTATTCAGCATAGTCAACGGTCTCCAAATCTTCAATTCCTTTTTTGGTCCACCTTTAGGAATAAGTTTTATCATGCCCATGTTGATTCTTGAGTCTAAAAATCCCTTTGCTTTGGAATCCTACCAGAGCAGCATGAGATAGGGGCCTACCATTTCCCAAAAGACTTGATAAAAATCCAAAGGAAGTCCATCTTCTCCTGGGGTCTTGCCCTTCCCCATTTGGTCTACTGCACCTTTCAGTTCCTCTAGAGTGAGATCTCTATCCAAATATATGCTGTCAAACACATAGACTTTTCTTTCTCTCACTCTAGAGCACTTTCTGCGGGCTATAGCCTTTCCTGTTATGACGATCTCCTCCTCTCCAAGCAACTGTTTTAAGTGTTTTGAAATTGCCTCAAGGATTTCCTCTGGGTCTTGGATGTTCCTGTCACCAACTTAAAGGGCATAAAGGGATTCTTGGGCGTGCTTTTTCTTCAAGATTTTAAACATATCCTCATTATCCTTGTTTGCTCTTCCAGCCCACCAATCTCTAGTGTAGATTCTAGCCTGATTGGCTGCTATTTCAGCTTTTGCCCTGAGTTTGGCTCTGTCCTCAGTTGTTCCTGACCCTGTGCGGTGTAATCACTCTCAAAGAGAGCCAGTTGCTCTTCAAGACTGTGTATTCTATGCGATCTAGCTTTGTCAGCTCTACACTTGATTGCTTGCAAGAAGGTTTTATTCCTATCCATGGCTCCGATCCACTTATCAGTTGCATTAGCAGTTCCCCCAAAGGAATTGATCCAAATTTTATCTATCTTATCCTTGACGTAAGGGAGTTGAAAAAAAAAAGGATTGGCTTTGAACCACAAGCGGCCAATGCTCCTTTCTTCTTTTTCCAAAACTATGGAGATGGGTTTATGATCCGAGAAGGGAAGGGTACCTAACACTCTTCTCTTTCCTCAACAATTCTCTTAAAATAGTAAGCTCTGTCAAGTCACGCTTTCCTGTGGAGGGGCCCCACCTGCCTCAAAACCATGGCTTTTGATTAAGTTAAATTTCAATGGCAGCTGCAATTTGCCTTTGTGGATCTAAGAACAAAGCTAGAGAGGCAGAAAGTCCTTGATCCCTCTGAGCATCAGTAGAGAAGGAGAACGCTTGATTTCAAGGTCATTCTAAGTCTACGCATACTTGATTGCTTGATTTTATGAGGATCAACAGAGGGATAGTAAACGGAGGTTCAACAAAGAAAAGAGAATAATCCGAATTGATGCAAGGAAAGGAGCGACATTAGAAGAGAGTCATGAGAGCTGGAGGAGTTCTTTTGATTTCCAAGTGCATCTGTGAACTTATCAAAGGGAGAGGTCATGGTGGAGAAGCAGTGGATGGGGGAAGGTCATGGCAAGCAATGCAGAAGAGGACCAGCTTTTGGAAAGAAAAATCCAGACACATGACTGTAAGGACTTGACAGGGTCCCTTATTTGGTTGATTTCATGATCACAAAAAACTCTCTTTCTCACAGAATTGGAGGGCATTGCAAAATAGACACAAATGGTTGTGTAGAAAATAACTTTCCTTGAGATCATGCTACGATGATGCCTTTCTTGCTCTTGAAAGAATCTTCCACGATCACGCTCCACATTGATCACGCCCTAGAGCATTCTGCCTACCCTCCCAATCGAATTGACCATTGCATCTTCTCAATTTCTACAACATCAATCGAATCTGAAATCCATGTGGTTTGAGGCTGAAGGAGGTTTCCCAAGCCGAAGATACAATGTCAAAATACGTCAAAATTTAGAATACAAACGTCAAAATTGAGAAGTATCAAAATGGAGAAGAGCTAGCTGCATGTCAAGTGGCTTTCCCGTTGATGTACACATCAATCCTTTCCTTAAAGAAGATAATAAGATAAGAAAAGAAGATAAGAAGAAGTGTCCCTCCAGGCATTTTAGGCCATGTTTTACACTTTCTATTCTTAGTTACATCTCTCTCTCTCTCTCTCTCTCTCTCTCTCTCTCTCTCTCTCTCTCTCTCTCTCTCTCTCTCTCTCTCTCTCTCTTTCTCACTCTCTTTCCCTCTCCCTCTTCCTAAATCAACTCATCCCTCTAAGGGCAGTGCTCATGAATACTTGTATTCGCTTGTTGTTCAACACATATGATGTAACATGAATTCACGTTGGGTGAATTCCCAAAGCGCCCTCATCACCATTCACTTGGTGTCTCCTAAAATGCCTTGAAGTTCCCTCTCACCCTGCACCATTCCCTTGCTACCTAGACTTTTTTACCTCAAGGCTCACCCTTTGCTACATGCATTAATTTCTCTAGTATTTGGAGAGGCTCTCTTTCAAGAAAATCACTCCATGCTTGTTCTTTCCACCCTATCTCCATGACATAAAGGTCCAAGGTCAGTGGAGATTTAATCTTCACGGTCCATTTGTGACATTAGTAGACAAAAATAGTCTTTAAACGACGATGGACCATTTTCCATCTAATTTTAAGGCAAACCACCACCCACAATTCAAACTTCGGCCATGCTTAATTACTTCAAGTGGGAAAATGGGTAGTAGTGGGACTTTTCCAGTCCGAAAGTCTTTGGAATATGGCATGGCCTCCGGTCGTTTGTCAGATTCTGTAAACTTTTCTTTGTAGTAGAAAGTCTACATAATACATGGGCTCGATACCTCTCGATACTTACTTTTCAAGACTAGTTCAAAAGCCCCACCCATCTATCTCGGTCCACTATTAGAGTAGCCTTAAGGAGTTATGTGTTGGTATTGGAAATGGTAGGAATTTTTGAAGAGCTAACATCTCAAAACTTGTTTTTGGCTTGCCCTAGAGGAAGGCCTTACCGAAGATTGAACATTAACTTTCCTTTTTATGGGCTGCTTCTATGTTGTATAATTCATGTTAGGTCCATATGGAATTCTCTAGCATCTCTTTAAAAGTAGCTCTCATGCTCTTTCATCTAATCGTTGGCCATCAATTTCTAGCCTTCTTTGATTATACTCCAATCTATGCATGTGGTTAAATTAGTAGTTAGGTACATAAGTTTGATTGATTACCACCGAGCTATGTTTGTGGACATGTATAGGATGCAAAATTTGCCAAAGATATTTTGAGCATATCGTTGAGCGGTGCTTGAATGGGCAAATCAATGGCATTGTTTGTCTATATGCACTATATAATGGGTACTCTAGAGAGATTACAGATTAGTTTTGTAGTGTAAACTATAAAGTGTTGGCATTGGCTTTGATAGTATTTGTACTTTCAAGAGCAATGACAAATCATGAAGCTTTTATTAATTTCACGGATACAGAGACTACCAACTTCCAATGACGTTTAATATCCTTTGAATGTGATTGACTTCTTATTTCTTCATGCCATACTTCTTCCTTGTTTCTTCTTTTCGGAACTTCATGCATTGGATTCACCTTGCAAGGAGTTGTGCCAATGACGTTTCACTTTTGCTATGATTGTGTTATGAGAATTGAGAAGAGGGGGATTTGAGAGACTTAGCACATTGCATCTATGGCTAAATACTATTCGAAGGTTGGTTGCTTCAAAATTCCAATTTTTCTTTTGAACGTCACCGCATTCACATCACAAAACTCGTATTCGTAGATTACACTCCGTGCTTCCCTTTTTTCTATTGATCAACCCCGTAGATAGAAATTGATTAGTATGCCACCACTTTGGCTTTGTGGTTTAGAAGGTGATGTTTCTAACATTGTTGTTTTGAACAGATATGGAAATGGTTTTATGAAATAACATTTAAAGATATGCCAATGATGAAATTTTATTTCACGGTACATGTAGCTTTTTTAGTAATTCATAAGTTATTGTCAATTTACTCATTTGCAAGTTTTTGATTTGGTAGGCTTCTTGGAAGATTCAAGGTCCGCGGTCGGCTAGAATTTAATTCCCACCATCCGAGGGTCGGCACTTCCTCTACGAGGAAGTTGTCTCCTCTGTAATTGCGCATCAACATTGGCATCAAATTCTCCCTTGGCTACGTTGGCTACTGGAGGTAAGTTGGCAGGTCTCCATCATCTTGGAAAATCATGGAGGTTGATTTGCATGTCACTTTCATGGCCTCTTGCAGGGCCCTCGACATACTAGAAAAGCCCAAGGTTGGGTGTTCCCAAAGATGAAAATGTCGAGTGGCGTAGCCACTATGCCGTTTGCCATTTTCATCTTTGGGAAAAGCCTCCCTTGGGCATTTCCCTTATACATCTTGATTTGGACAACATCTCCTCCCATGAAGGAAAAAGGAGTTCATGTAGCAAGCGAGCAACCAGTGTCATCCAAGTACTCCTCTCTAGTTCTACTTATGGTGCTAAGGATGTGCAATTACTTAAACACTCTCTCATAAAAAGACCTTGGCCCAATCCCTTATCCAAAACTTTTCAAGCCATAGCTCAGGAAGCTTATGCAGAAGGTAACTGTGTTTCTATAGTTTCATGTGTGACTTGCTTATGAATATTCATGTAAAATTTTTGTGCAAACGCTTTAATGGTGGATGGAGATATGTTTACAAATTTGTAAAGAAGTATTGGGTGCAGTAGAATTAGACCGCAAGATAATTTTGACATCTACAATTTTGTGTTTATGCATCATATTATAAATAACGAGCTATTCTGGCACCTCAAAACCTTGAAGTTGATACAATCAAGAGTGTTGCAATAAATGCAATGTTAGGAGATGGTAAAGAGTATCTAAGTGCAAATTTAGTAAATGATAGAGGTGCATATTCATTTTTATATGCAACAGAGTACTTAAACAGCCTTGATGTTGGTGGTGGATATCCCTCTCATCAAATTTTTTTGATAGAGAATGCTCCAATCATGTTGTTGCATAATCTGAATCCTCGCAATGGGACACGATTAATATGCAAAGAGTTTCACACAAAGGTCCTAGAGGCTAAAATAATTAGTGGAGCAACATATCACACGGTTAGAATTACCATCTAATCGCATGTCATGAGTGAAGCAGTCATAAGAAAATAGAACCTATAAATCCAACTAAATGCAACATTTTCAAATTATAATGTCCAGGTGAGTGAAGCAGTTGTATCCAAGGACAGATAAATGGTAAATTATTGTTTTAAAACTGAAGTTATATAGAAAATCCAAATGTATAGTCAGCCCCTAAAGTTATATACCCAAGTAGTATACAACCAAGTTTTACTCTTCTACATTTTGAAAAGAGACCACCATCATATCTAAGTATGGATAAATACAAAGACAATTTATTTCTTTTTTTTCCCAAAGAAGACAATTTACTACTTAACTCAAGTTCTATTGAAAAGATGATTGTATTAGAGGGGTGGTCAGAGCCCCTTAAAAAGTCTCGAGTAATATATATCCAAGATTCCAAGAGATAAAGCTCAAGATCTTTGAAGGACTTTATATTTATGCAAGGATTCCAAGACGTAGGCTCGATACTTCGTACAGTGGGAGACTTCAGCAACATACTTCGCAAACTATGGGTTCTTATAGTATTGAAGGCCTTCCCATAGTTCCTCATGCAATATGACCATCTTGTGAATGACACTCTTGGGAACTCTATGTTCCTCCTCCAAGCAATCAATCTCATTTATGACAATCTTGGGTTGTCAAGGGACCCCTTGCAAAATGGATTCATCAAGCTCAGGACAAGCAGTAGGAAAAATGTCATTGCCTCTATGGTTTTCCATCTCTATTCCTACATTGTTCCTTCACTCGAGACCTGTAGGGTTTTTAAAATAGTTTGCTCTCCTGCTATCCAAGATGTAATTGTTCACATATTATAATCTGTCAAATCAAGCCGTCTTGTCATGCTCAACGATGTAATCCAGTGAGATCTTTGCCATCTTTGAAGACCCATGTACCAATAGATTCCCCACACATTACATTGATGAATATGATAGGTTAGTTATATGATAGTTAAGGCTAGAGGAGGTAGGCATTGGCTAGAGGAGGTAGGCAATGGCAACGAAATGCATTTTTGTTGGTTTAGGATTAATTGCAACCCCCACAAAATATAATCTTTAGTGAATCCCAATCAATAAATCCCAAACAAGGGAAAATATAAATCCCAAACAGTATACTAACCCCAAACAACCATCGAGCTTGTTTTAGTGACCATGACCATGCATGAGGGACCAACTAATTCATAGGTTCATATTAGCATTCAATCGGAATCAAACTGTAATAACAATGATTGTGTGTGAGGGACCATGTAATTCACAGGCTCAGATTAGCATTGAGCCAGAATCAAACTATAATAACAATGACTTTGCATGTGGGACCATCAAGTTCACAAGCTTGGATTAGCACTCAGTCGGTTTATCAGGCTATAATAACAATAGTTTAGAATGAGAACTATTGTTATTACAGCTTGATGAACCAACTCAATGCTAATATGATGCCCTATTTTGATCTTTCCTTTCTTTAGTTGACTGTAATAACAATGACTTTGCATGAGGGGCCATCTAGTTCACAGGCCGCCCAGATTAGCATTGAGTTAGAATCAGACTATAATAACAATGACTTTTCATGAGGGACCATCTAACTCGCATGCTCAAATTAGCATTAAGGTGGAGATAGACTATAAGAACATATCAGACTGTTAGAATTTTTTAATGACCAAGGAATTATCCCATGGCAACCATCTAATCGCACATCATGGCTAAATGATGATGTATATGAGTGCCTATGCTAGGCTGGGGGCTACCAGCAAAGCTGGGTGTGTGTGCCACCGCTCCTCCCCCCTCATCCCATTGAATTATTATGATCTTGCCTGCAATGACAAAGAAATTCTCCCATGGCAACCATCTAATCGCACATCATGGCTAGACGATGATGTATATGATCGCCTATGCTAGGCTAGGCTACCAACAAAGCTGGGTGTATGTGCCAGCACTCCTTCCCCCTCATATCATTGAATTATTATGATCTTGGCTCCAATGACTGAGATATTCTCCCGTGGCAACCATCTAATCACACGTCATGGCTAGACAATGATGTATATGCGCTAGGCTGGGCTACCAGCAAAGCTGGGTGTATGTGCTACCGCTCCTCCCCCCTCATCGCATTGAATTATTATGATCTCGGCTCTGATGACCAAAAAATTCTCGCATAGCAACCATCTAATCGCATGTCATGGGGCTAGACGATGTTGCATATGATCACCTACACTAGGCTAGCTACCAGCAAAGTTGGTGTATGTGCCATTGCTTGTCCCCGCTAATCGCACGTCATGGCTAGACGATGATGTAGATGATTGCCTACGCTAGACTAGGCTCTAGCTGGTGTTGGGATAAGTGTGATCAAGGGCTTGCTCTATGGTGCATGTGTGCATCTAGGGGAGTCACATGTGTGTTTGTGTGTGTTGTAGAGGCACATCAAGTGCTATGATGTGTCTAGTGTGTGACCTAAGTGATGATGTAAGCCAAAGGCCCCCACATGGGAGGTTCCTTTGATTTAGGCAAGTCCCACTAATGTAGGGGCTGATTCCCACTGATGTAGGGGCTTATTGCCACTTATGTAGGGAAGGTGCTACCTTCTCCCCCTTTCTATAAGAGAGAGTCACCTCTCTCACAATCTATAGAGTGAACAACATTTTTGGTTTCATCTTGTGCTCTCACTCCTCTTCCAAGATGCATCTATTCTATCCTACGTGATTCTACACTTGGTATCAGAGCTTTAGATTCTAGATCTAGCCAAGCCTAGCATTAGATGAGCATTAGATGCTCTCTCTAGCATGAACTACTAGTTTTTCAAAGATTCCTCATCATCTCCATTTTTCCTCTTTCCTTCCAAAATTTTGTGTGAGCCTGTTCTCTACCTACAAGCAACTATTCTCCAAGCCCTTTGTGCTGTAGAACCATCTTTGTAGGGCGCCCCTTCAGCTCAAAGCTTGTCATGAAATTGCACCTCCATCGCCTGTGCCAACAAGAATATTGTCCACCGATGTATCGCGTAATGCCGCCTCTGTGGTTACCCATTTGCAAATTCCTCTGAGCTCAAGTTGCTGCTGATGAAGTCTGAGCCCATTTGGTCAAGTATTGGAGGAGCAACAAACAAAATACCAGTCGATTTTGTCAAGCTTCTACATGGCAACCTGGTGCAACATTGTGCCTCTTCTTACTGGTAGCCCTGGTCTGGTATACTAGTGTTCTTTCTGCATAAAAATCCCCTTGAATAGAGCTATGAGCTATGCGAATTGCACCCTCCAATCTACCATGGTCTCTATTGATAGAATTCTGTATATTTTGGTCAAAGGGTGTTGAGCAAATCACCATAAGTTTGGGGCTTCTATTATTTGCTGCAAACTTTCATTGTTTTGCTTGTACTTGAGTAGTAGAACTCAGTCATGGAGCTCATAAGTGTCCTTATACTTTGCATTTAGAATGACGACTATGTGATTCTCTTTGATGAGTACTTGAACTATAAACATGACTAAGCCCAAGCAAGTAGAGAAGTTTGATGGAACTAGTTTCCATACTTGGCAAAAAAAAGTAAGTTTGTGCTTATGAAAAAGGAGATATGAAATGTTGTGAATGGAAAGGAAAAGAAGTCTACAAAAGAAGAAGCTAATTGGTTGATCAAAGACAAGAAGGGCTACTTCAACAACAAAGCAAATCTGGCTGAAGGAAGAACTCCATCAGCAAATGAAGAATCAAACTTTGAAAATAAAGACTATGCTTTTTGAGCACTTTGTCTTTTTGAATTTTTTTTTATCATCACTTGGCCAAATTTTGAGGTTCTCTGCCTGGAGTAGTACTCCAAAAATAATGTTATATGTTTTATCTTTTGTAAAATCACCTCTGGTCACCATATGATGTAGGCCATGTGATGTATGTTTGATCCCATTGTACCTCTTGCAGACATGAGAAACTAGGTCCACACAAAGGCCTATGATTAATCCTTGTACGTGCAAGAGAGTGAACCATTTGGAGGGGTCTATCCCATTTTTGTAAACCTCTCACCCTTGGGAACCCTTGCTAGCATGAGATCCTAGCCATAGATTTATCCTTGACCACCATGATATGGCATGAGAAACTATGAGACTAGATGTATCCTTGACATTGCAAGAGGCAACCCCTTGAGGGGGGGTATGTTGGGATAAGTGTGATCAAGGGCTTGCTCTATGGTGCATGTGTGCATCTAGGGGAGTCACATGTGTGTTTGTGTGTGTTGTAGAGGCACATCAAGTGCTATGATGTGTCTAGTGTGTGACCTAAGTGATGATGTAAGCCAAAGGCCCCCACATGGGAGGTTCCTTTGATTTAGGCTAGTCCCACTGATGTAGGGGCTGATTCCCACTGATGTAGGGGTTGATTGCCACTTATGTAGGGAAGGTGCTACCTTCTCCCCCTTTCTATAAGAGAGAGTCACCTCTCTCACAATCTATAGAGTGAACAACATTTTTGGTTTCATCTTGTGCTCTCACTCCTCTTCCAAGATGCATCTATTCTATCCTACGTGATTCTATAGCTGGTGGATTGTGTGCTCTTGGCAGTAGCGATCGGCACCTCGAGTCACAAAACTGACACAAGAAACGAAAGGGGAAAGAGTGGGAGGCCGGAAAGTCTCGCTATATAAAGGCCTAAAGGGCAAAGAAACAATTCACCACACCCACGAAAATTTCTCTCCTACCCCCTTCCATGCTCTCTCCAAGCCCCCTTCTACCCCTATGATGAATCTTCTGTTGCAACCATGATGCCCCTTCATAATGCTTCCCAAGTCATGGGATCCATTGATTGACTTGGCTCTCCATCCTGCAACACTCCACCAGCCATAGCCATGACCAAGGGAGCTGCAGGATGGGGAGCCAAGGGAAACGGATCATCGTTGTTCCATCAGGCATGTTCCATCAGGCACTGGTAGAGAACTCACCTTAGTGATGAGACTCTCATAATTGAGCACAATCTTCAGCATTGGGGAAGGATAACTCAACTTGGTGATAAGCTGTAACACACTGAGAGCATGCGTCAATGTGCTATAACTCACCACCAGATTGAGTTCCCTGACCACTATCGAATGTTCCACTCGATGGAGCTCACCGCCAAGTTTTCTCTCCTCCAATGCCTTGAAAGAAGAAATTCTTTGATAACCCCACCAGTTCCTTGAAAGAAGTTGCTATGACGAAGGCAACTCCTTGAAAGACTTGAAAGAGAAACCTCATGACCAACCATGTTGCAAGATGCGGAGCCAAGGGAAAGAGGTCATCGTTGTTCCGTGAGGCACTGGGAGAGAACTCAACTTGGTGTTGAGCCTCTCGTAATTGCGCATAACCTTCCGCACTGGGGAAGGAACTCAACTTGGTTATCAGCTCTAACACACTGAGAGCATGCGTTAGTGTGCTCGAGATCACCACCATATTGAGTTCCCTGTCCGCTATCGAATGTTGTGCTCAATTGAGCTCACCTCCAAGTTGAGTTCCCTCTTCTAGTGCCTTGACTTCTAAAGTTGCTATGAAAAAGGTTATTTCAATTACGAGGTGCTCGTATTGTCCCGTGCATACAAGGCACTAGGTCAAAGTGTAAGAAAGTGTGAACAAGGGTAAAAAGTGACACCCAGTCCTACCACAGTGGTGGTGTTGACAAGTGCTTAATGAAGTGTCACAAAAACAAAGTGCTAGCATCTTTGTATGTAATCTGTTTTGTTAAATGTTTGCTTCGGATGTAATTTATTTTGTTTTAATTTAGATGTAATACTATTATTGCAAAAACTATCGGATGTAATTTCTTTTGTTTCAATTTCAATGTAGTATCATTATCACCAAAACTATTGTTGGTTTGTTACTTCGGTAGTGAAAGTGGCTCTAAAGAAGAACAAATGGCATATTTCTGCCCTTGTTTACATTTTACTGCAACCATAGGGATCGTTGCACAAGGAATTGTTGAAAAAACTATTCTTACTGTAGTCAAAATGGTTCCAATAACCAGTGCGTGCTTTAGAACTATGATAACTCCAATAACCAGCGCAGTTGTTGCAAGGAAACTATACTAAATTGCAAATGTCTACATTTTCCTTAGCTTGGAACTAAAATAGCTTTAGGAACATGTGCAATGGTTGAGAAATTGTTGCACAAGAAGTAATATGACTAAAATATCTCTAAAATAACACTATTTTCCTTGGTTTAGAACTAAAATAGCTCCAACATCCAATGCGGTGATTGTGGATATGGGTCATCGATAGATGGCGAAGCTGCGTAATGATAGGTAGCAAGGCAAAAGTTTTGTGTTGTAGTTAGGCCAACGTGGTTGTGCTAGAACCAGCACGGTGGTCATTGCAGCAAAAGATTGTGTTGCACAGTGACAGATGGCAAAGCTGCACAAGCAAACATGGCAAAGCAAAGGCTGTGTGAGTCAGGTGAGAGGCAACAGTCTTTGCGCTCATGAGAGTAAATGCATATAGTGCCATGTGTTGAGCTTTGTGCTATTGACCATGATAAGATTGCGTCTCATTATTATGCCAATGCGCATTCATGACTTCGAGAGAATTTTCGACAAGAGCACGGGTGCACGCAAAATAAAAATATTCACCCAGAAGCGCATCGTGTTGCAGCCCCAAAATGGCCCCGAAAATAGTTCCGTGATTGGCTACACCCAAGAAAACGTTGACCCAAGTTCACTAGTGTTTAGTCACGGGCAATTTTATGTGGCTTTCTCACCTATATCGAATTCTGTCAAAGTATTTGTTCAACAAAATGCATATGAAGCCAATGCAAAGGATTCATAATCCATCTACACTACAAATGTTGTATACAAGGAAGTTTTATAACTACAACCACTACAAAGTGTGAGTATCTTTTTTGCCTTTCGATAATAATATAATTCTTTAAATATAGTAGTAAAAAATAATAATTCATGTTAAAAACAATATATTCAACAAAACGTAAAAATATATAGACATATCACATATACTAGGTAGCTCCAAAAAACACTAAATTATTGATTGATGTACTCATTCAAGATCATTGGAGCTCAATAATTTAACCATCATATTTCTTGAATCAAGTGTTTCAAAATTGGATGCAAACATCAATGGATTGAATGATCTGTTGACAAGAACATAGTAAGAATAAAATTAAAAATTAAAAATTATTTAGGTAATATTTCTTTTTTTAATTTGACAATATAGATAATCAAATATTTACTATTATTATATAAATTATTTTTTAAAATAATGCTTATTTATTTAAAAAAAGAAATAATAAAATATTAAAACAAATTATATTATAATTAAATTAATGATAAAACTCATAATAATTTAATTTTAATTTTAGGTCTTCATCATGATGTTCAAAGTGAATAAATCAAAGATTGAGTGAAATATGGCAACATTATCTCAATTGCAGCAATTGCTGATACCAACACAAAAGAGGCTTATTGTGCGATTTTTGTTAGCGCATGCTCTTAAAACAATACATAATGATGATTCAATTTGCAATCATGTTAGCTTATATGTCATTATAAAACATTGTATTAGAAAAACAATTTCATACCACATTCATAACTACTAAAAAAGATTTGACTTGCATGTAGTAAAGTCAAATTTAATACCGAAAGGTTGGATGCGTATGTCAAAATATATCGGTCTAACAAGCATAACAATCTTATACAAAAATAAATGAAAATTATATTTTCAATCAATTTAAAAGATTTTTTAAATTAATATTAAAATTATTTAATTTTATTTAATCATAACAAATTTATTGTAAAAGATTAATATATATTTCAAAAGATTTTAAAAAAAAATCTATAAATTCAAAACTGCTCATATATAGTAATGATGTAAAAAATAATTATTTTTTTAATAGCTTCAATAATCGCTCCAATAAAACATTCTGATTGAAGAAGTTGCTCAAGTTTCATGACTAAGCTACTACAAAATAGGAATAAAATAGAAAAGAAAAAGTTAAAGGGAAAGAAGGACATCAACGAAATTCGAGAAATTGAAAAGAGCCCTATATGTGCAACATAAATATTTACAATTGAAAGCAAAAAAAATAGGCAAGGCATTAAAAAAGAATTTAAAAAAATTAATAAGCTATACAGAATTAATAGCATTTCAAAATTATCGAATAAATGATCTTGAAAACAAGGTTCAAGATCATTCCTTCTCTCTTTTGCCCCATGTGAAGCTTTAATAGCCTAACCTTGAGCAAGCAGATAGAGACTTCTGTCACTCTAATTCAAAGAATGTTGGAGTCTATAAATGCTTGCTCAATGTCAGGCTGTCACTCTATTTTTTCTTTTGCATCTCATAACGAGGGCATGCTCGATGGTAATCTTCTTCTTTTTTTTTCTTCACTTCATCATGTGGCCAAGAAGCTCTTCAGCCTCACCTGATCTTTGGGATGCCATCTTTTGGGAGTTATATAACATTTTGGGGCACCCTCCCACTCCTGGGGAGTTATACACATACATGACAGGTACCACAAACACCCCCCAGGAGTCGGCAGTACAGACTCCAAACCACCCCAACCCCACACCAGCTGAGATTACCCCAGTGGAGTCGAGACAGCCCAGCCGGCTACAGAGCCGAGCCTCTTCTCCCCCCCTGTGGTCAGGAGGTCCTTCTGCCTCACAGAGCCATCGGCGTACTCTCGTGCCGTCGTCGAGAGTCGCTTCTCCAGCTATGAGTGGCCAGCATACTCCCGTGCAATTGAGAGTCACTTCTCCAGCTACGAGTGGCCAACATACTTGCTCGACACGTCAGGGCAGCAAGAGTAGAAGCAAGGAGAGCGGTGGGATATGCATGGCATAGTGCTTTGGGGGCGGTAATGGTTGGGGCGAGGATGATTCAGATGATGCAGACGTGCCAGAGGGTGATGGTACGATCTTCTGTGACATCACTCAGAGAGGAGGCATCTTGATGGATGCATGGGGGAAGGACATCATGGCCTTCATGCACTCTGTAATTGCTAACAACTACAGAGATTGCTTTATTTACTACAAAGACCATCCAAAAAAGTTGGCTGATGAGGCCCTCATTGCTGTTCGCTCTAGGTATCCCGATCCCCCCAATGTTCAGTTCACAGATAAATGGGCCAATTTGTTAGGATACTTGTCTTTTCTTAAGAGGCAAGTACTAGCCGAGATTGCCAGGAGAGAGGGAGGCTAGCCACGAAGGGGCCAGCCCCACACTACTCATAAGCATGAGTGGAAGAAAGCAATGAAGGCGCAGTCTGCAGCACGTGGAGGCACGAAGGATCCAAATGGAGCAATATGAAAACGTGCATTTTGGAGCAGGGGGTGTTGAATCATGGGAGGCCCAATTTGTAAGTATCGATCTCAAATTATATTGTTTATGTGGTTTATTAGGAGGAGGTTTTTTCTTTGTACTAACCCCTTCACAAATTGTGTCATCTTGCAGCTTGATATCGTGGGCAAGTACCCTACTCCTGTCAAGACAGCCTACCACCGCCACCATCCCAGAGGAGATACATGGAGGCACTTCTATGATGACGGGTTGATTACTGAGGAGCCATATATCCGGGCTACTGGAGCACCCCCCCAGGTATTTAAAAGTAATTAAATAATGTCAATATTATAAATAAAGATTCGGTTTTTCATACATTGATGCATGTTGTCCCTCATTTACAGGGCCCTATAGCTGATCAGGAGGAAGAAGATGAGGAAGAAGGGAGTGAAGAAGGGAGCAAAGAAGGGAGCGAGGATACGGAGAACTTAGATTAGTCGTAGAAGTAGTGCTAGCTACTCTTTTTTGTACTTGAAGCTACTAGCTTGGCTTTGTGCCTCTCTTGTATATACACTCCTCTTATTTTTTGTACTTGAAGCCACAGGACGTGGCTTGGCTTCGTGCTATATGTACATACAAGCACTTTTTGAGCTATGAATTAATATACACTCCTTTTGTATTTTTGGCTTTCAATTTCCTTGTGCAACATTCTATCAATGAATGCCTTGTGAACTAAACATTTTGGAGTTGTAATGTTTTATTCGGAATTGTAATCGTCGGCTATAGACGTGCTTGCAATCATGCTAATTAAAATGTGGTTGGCTGTAAGAATTGAATTGCACAATGTGGAAATGGGATTCTTGTAACTACATAACATACATAGCATTCTGTTCAACCATACAAAATTCTGCTTTTATTTTAAAAAAAATTTATGTAGAGCATCTATAAGTGTGTCTATGTACGCATCTTTCTTTTTTTTTTTTAATTTCTACAGAGCATCTAAAAGCGCGTTTATAGGCGCGTCTGTTTGTTATATAAACGCGCCTATAGATGCGGGTCTGTAGACGTGCAAATAGACGTGCCCGTAAGTTTTTTTTAAAGTTAAGGAAACGTGTCTGTGTGCGCATCTGTGAGTGCTTTGTCTTGTTGTGAAATAAACACCCCCCATTTTTTCTTGAACCAATTTTTAAAAATTTTAGGTTTCCTGTATAAAAAACCCCATGATAGTAATTATGTCATTTTTGTAACAATTATCCTCCCCACCCCCACTTGGCCTCTCTCATGTATAAGCTTAATTTTAATCTTATTCTTACACAGTTATGCTTTTTTCTTAGTTCATGATGGCATACCTTTTATTTGCTGCAATTTAATTTATATGACAATTCTCTGCTACTAGGATATTTCAACATGGTCAAGAGTATGCTAGGATAGGCAATGTGATAAGAGGGCATGAACTGAATGCTTGGACTTGCTTCAAAGAGAGGGCAGAGTTGGTTGACATATCAGAAGACACTGCTTTTACTTGGACTAACAACAATCAGATAGGACAACTTCACAGAAAAGGGGGGCTGGATAGACCCTATTGTTCTAAGAAAATTGTTGATGAGATGCTTTGTGTTAAGACTAGAGCTTTGGTAACGCTCCCCTTCTCTAACCACAAGGCCATCTCAATTGTCCTTGAAAAAGAAGACAGGGTCATTGGCCACTCTTGGTTTAAAGCCAACCCTTTCTTTTTTCACCTCCCGTATGTCAGGACTATGATTATTAAAATCTGGAACAATGCTTTTGGTGGGACTACCACTTTGCCAGATAAATGGACAAGAGTCTTTTTAAAAGCAATCAAATGCAAAGTTGACAAAGCCAGAATCCTTAGGACTCAAAAGCTCGAAGATCAATTGGCTCTCCTTGAGACAGACAATACTGAACAGGGTTAGAGACAGATGAGGACTGTCAGAGAGAAACTTAGAGCAAAAGTAGAAATAGTAGCTAACCAAGCCAAGATCTATACGCGTGAATGGTGGGCTGGAAGAGCAGACAATGCTAATGATGATATGTTTAAAATCCTGAGAAAAAAGCATGCTAAAGAAGCCTTATAGTCTCTCCAAATTGATAACAGACTCATTCAAGACTCAGGGAAAATCCTTGAGGTGATCTCAAAACACTTCCAACAGCTTTTAGGGGTGGAGGAGATCATCACAATAGAAAAGGCTAGAGATCGAAGGAAATGCTGTAAAGTAAGAGAAAGTAAACCTTCCACATTTGACATCTATCTAGACAGAGACCTCACTTTAGAGGAGCTGAAAGGAGCAGTTGATCAAATGGGGAAGGGTAAGACACCTGGAGAAGATGGGCTTCCTATAGAGTTCTATCAAGTCTTCTAGGAAAGAGTAGGCCCTTATCTAATGATGTTATGGTAAGAGTCCAAAGCGAAAGGTTTTTTAGACCCAAGAATAAACACAGGCATGATAAAAGTCATACCTAAGGATGGACCAAAAGAGGAACTCAAGAACTGGAGATCATTGGCATGTTGAACTATAGCTACAAGATCTTTGCACAGGCCTTAGCCATTAAACTTAAAACTAAGATGCAATGCTGGATAAGAGAGGATCAAAAGGGTTTCATTTAAGAAAGACATATTCTAGAAGCTATCCTCACTCTGTGGGAAGGGCTTGAGCTGGCAGATGAAACAGAGAGGACATTTGATTCGTTAAAATTGACTTTGACAAAGCTTATGATAGAATGGAATGGGGCTTCATTTTGTCCTCCCTCAAGGATATGGGAGCTGGCCCTAGCTTTAGCTTGTATGTGGAATTACTTCTGTGTCAAGCTAGAAGTAAAGTCGAGGTTAATGGTAGAACATCGCAACCCTTTGTGCTCACAAGATCAATTAGACAAGGATGCCCGCTAGCTTCTCTACTCTTTGCTATAGCTACAGATGCACTAGGATGGCTGGTAAATGATGAGTTGGATAAAGATAATGCAAAGGGAATACAGGTGTAAGGGGGTAGACAGATTATGTGCTAGCAATTTGCAGATGACACAAACCTAACTCCACATAATGATGAAGAGTCAGTAAGAGCTACTTTGAAGTGTCTAAACACATTCTGTCTGGCCTCTGGTTCCAAAGTTAACCATGAGAAAATAGGGATTTATGGCACCAGGAGTCCTCCTCTTTTTCTCTCTAGCAGAGGATGTAAAGAGATCAGAAAAGGAGAGGTCTTTAGACTCCTGGGAATTCCTATGGGCTTCGGTTGCCCAATGCAGGATAGGTGGGATTGGGTTCTAGACCCCGAGTCAAAAGCAAGGTAAATAGATGGCAAGGTCTACAACCAACATTAGCAAGACGAAAATTTTTCCTTAACCACTACATCTATCCCTCCATCATTTACTTCATTTCTTGTCGGTACCCAACAAAGAAATTCCTTGGGCAACTCAACAGTTTGTCTAGATCTTTTCTATGGGGAGGAGATTCAGTCAATCATAAGGTTCTGAAAGTCAAATGGCAAACCTGCACAATGCCAAAGGCAGTTGGACGTCTTGGTATTGTAGATGTGGAGAAATCTGCTTTCAGATTCATGGCTCCATGGATCAGACTTATGGAAAGGGATGTGGATAGCTTGGGAATCCTTGAGACCCTTTTTAATTTGGAAAGGATTCTCTAGGAAAACGGGTACTTTTCCTTCCAATGACTCAATCTGGTTCTAAGCTATATGGACAAATGCTCCTCTATGAGATGGTGAAATTAAGAATGCTTTGCGCCTCAACAAAAAAGGTATTCGAGTTTGGGGGGATATTTGGGACAGAGAGCAAAGGAAATGGATAAATAATGATACTCTAAGAATCATATTTAAACTCAACAAGTTTGACGTACTATTGCTCTCTGAGAGACAAGCCCTTTGGAATAGAGAAGCCATGGATGGGGGGAAGGTCTCCTCCTTCTACTAGAGAATTTAGATGGGCAGGCCATACATAACTTTTTCATGCCCCCATATTAGTGGAAGAACAAGAAGAGCTGATAGAACAATTAAATCAGAAGTCGCACAAAAAAGATACTGAAAGGACTTGGGTCAAGAGATTTGAGAAAGTTTGGGATAGAAATCTTCGAGAGAAGCAGGCCTACCTTTTATTGCTCATCCTCCACAAAGGGGTTTGGATTGCTAAACGAGCATTAAAAATTGGGTAGGGAGATGCTACAGAACTTAGGAAGACATTCCTCACTTGTTCCTAAACTGCGTCTTTTCAAGAGATGTTTGGGAGACTGTGCACAAACTCTAAGCGTTTATCCCAATTAATTATATTTTTATGTTGTTGGGGGGGACACCGAATAGAGCTCCGGCCAACTGGAATTCTATGCGTAGCTCGTTATTATGGTCTTCTTGGTTGCAGAGATGCTCTAAGGTTTTTAACAATGTTCATGTTGATACTAATGAAATTTTGATGAATTTATGGATGAACACAGGAAAGAGGAGCCAATCTTGAGAAGATTTCCCATCTATAGCAACAAATCCAAGAATGCTGCAAGAAAGATGAGTAGCTCGCAAGAAAAGAGACTGCTCTCATGGCTTCGATGCAAAAACAGGTTGGAAAAGAGGCTATTCCTTTGGAAACTAGCCCTCAGCTAGTCCATTCACCCGATCAGACAACCCCACAAGCCACGGATTCTGTGCTCCCTGTGCCCATTTTCACCTTCCCTGTGCCCCCTGCCCGCTGCTTCCTCACTACCTCATGCGGTTTCTCCCTTGTCCCTGAGTGCTTATACTCTTATACTGCTCCCGCATCCCCTCTACCTCCTCCTGCATATGCTATGCCCTCTCCGCTTTTGTCTCCTACGGTTTCCCCTCCTATCTTGGTGTATAAGAGGCTTGTCTCAAGAAATGACCGAGTAGGTGTTACTATTAAAGTTCAAAATGAAGTCACTCCAAAGGACTTCCAACCTCCCACAAAAGTCAAAGTCAGAAAGTTGTGCCCCTACCCTCGAATCTCAAGTACAATCATTCTTCAAGTAGTGGTGCATGTTGTGCCCAAAGAAGAGCTGCAAGACACTACGGTGTAGTGGAGATAAAGTTTTCCATTTTTCTGTTACTGATGTTTCAGCTTTGAAGAAGTCCCCTTTTTGAAGTCTTAGGGACTTTTTGGAATATGTATATATTGACTCTTTTATATTAATATAAACCTGCATTTCCTTTAAAGAATAATAATAATATGCACCATAGGATTTATTTAAAAATATTTTAATTTAAATTTAAAAAATTATTTGCATAAAAAAAGTCATTATAAATGATAATGTACTTGAAATAAAATCTTATTATATTAAATTTTTCATAAATAAAAAAATCATGCATCTATCTTTGGATTAACATAATATTAAAATCATAATGCAAATAGAACTTCAAATTGAATATAGTACAAAATTAAAATTACTTTTTTCAATAAATTTTCATTAAAAACATTAATGTCCTTCTTAGATACAATTGGAAAAAAAACATTTTTTTTAAATTTTATATTTAAAGATATTGTAATAAAATATGTAGAGGTACTTTAAATTATTATTTTTGGAAATTAATCTAATTCATTAAATATAACTTGGTTTAATACTACTTATTAGTAAAATATAATTCTCAAGATTGAAAATCCAAAATCAATATAAAATAAAATGAAATATTATATTTTCTATGGGCTTGAACAAAGTTATAAAATATGCAACCTTATTATTTTTAAAATAACTTATTTACATATATTATATTAAGATTTAAAAAAGGCCAATGGCAAATTTTGAAATAAAAAAGTAACTTGGCCACAATGTAATATAAAATACAAGCATTGCAATATCAAAGGTTTGGATTAAGTGCTTGCAACATTAGAAAATTGGCAACAAACCCGTGGTAGACAGGTCTAAGTACTTGTTTCAAGAAAAGTGCAAGGAAAGCACTGCCTGCAGGTCAGTGGTAATAAACATAGCCTGTATTTCCTGAATGCAACGAAATTTTGATCTGACCAAGGAAACAATAGTTTGGTCGGTCATTCCATCCCTTGATTGCTTAGTTGTTATGTAATGATCTCCAGCATATAGTCGATGATTACATCCCTTGCTGCGATGCAGAGAGAGCACAGAAATACATCTCTGCTACGTCGCAACATTTGTTTTATGTACGAAGGATGAGTTCTGCTTTAAGCAATGAAGACGGCACATGAAGCTTCTCCTTCTTGTTTATTGTAGTCGCCACTACACGCTAATGGAATGTATCACAAGACTGGGTGCGCTTAACAATAGAGGAAAACTCTACTCGGACTGTTTGTCCATATCGCATTCATTCGTTATGCAATGCCTCTTTTACAGAAAGTGCCCTCGCGGTTATGTTCAATTTTACATAGCGACCGCATTTCAAGGGTATATGGACGTACAGAGGAGCCTGCCTTTCCATCAGCCCCTAGCTCTCGTAAGAATTTTCAACATTTCCTCCTCAGGTGCGTCAGATCCAGAGGGGCAATCAGCGCCACATTCCGTCTCTCCCAGATCAGTTTTGTGGGCTGCTCGCGTGGTGCGTGAGGTTCGCTCAATGACACCCATTTCTCACCGTCAGTTTTTGCTTGCTTCTCCCTCAGAGATACCTCCCGAGCCTGGTGCCCAGTCCTGTTATTGGCTGCAGGCATGGAGCTGTTTGCCCCATCGCTCTTCTTTGCTTTCCCTGTAAGCTTTCTTAGAAGCTTCTTCCACTTGGGGATGTTAGCCTTAGTCTCCGCCACCGTTTGTAGCCTGCCTTCCCAGCCGCCCTGGGTTGGATTCCTGCCGGACCCATTGCTCCTGTAGCATTTTCTTCTGCTCCCGCTCCAAGTTGCGGGTTCAATATCTTGGCACGGCATGTGCGTCTGCGCTGCTTGATCGTCGGCATCTCTAAGTCGAACGTCAGAGGAGCGAGAGGATAAATCGAGGTCGAGGAGAGAGAGGATGGATCCTTTAGCGCCCACGTGGACGGGAGGGAGGGGATGAAGGAGGGAGGCGGAAGATCGAGCAGAGGCAGATCGGGAAGGGCGAGGGAGGAGGAAGGGTGTTGAGCCCATAAGCGACGATCAGGAGTGAGTGAGTCGAAGGGCTATTGAGTCAAATAAAGTGGTCGAGGGGAAGAATTTGAAGGCGGAGATGGCGTGCAATGACTGGCCTTATGAGGCGTGCAATGACTCGACTTGACCATTTCAACTACGACTCGTTAACTTACACCGCCCAATTTCAAGTTTCAACAGGAAATTGATTGATGCTATCATTAAAAAGTCTAAACATTTTAACCCATACTTTTCTTATTATCTCACAATCCAACCAATCTCCAATCTTTAATTTTAACCCGTCAAATGCTAAGCTATTTCCACAAATCATGTATCACACTTAGGAGCTACTACCCTTTCAGAATTTTTACCAAATTGTGCAGATTTAAGGGGGTCCACTCATGTTAAATCTCTTAAGAGCATGTTTAGAATGCTGCCAGCTTGAAATAGGTACTTAATAGACCTTTTGTGAAGCGATACAAGTTGAGATATAGAAAATAAGGGTCTAACTTAATGATGGACAAGGAGAATCCTATTTAAGATTTTTGTTAAGTATTTTTAAAGGGAAAGACCAATTTGAACTATACAACAATCTTGCAAAGAAGAAGACATTGTGATTGTAAGGTTATCTAAAATGGACATCAAAGTGTAAAGCAAAATGGGGACCATTTTATATATGATGGAATGGGTTCCAATGGAAATAGATAAGGTTAACTTCAATGTAGTTGAATTAGTTATGTTTAATTCAATAATGTAACATAACATTAGGTGGAAAAATCCCTAATCTTACTAACTTAATGGTATGTGGGAAAAAGGCCTTAGCCCAAGAAGTAGGCCTAGTGGTCTGAGTAGTTGGTTCCAAATTCTCACATCATGTCTACAAACCATTGGAGGCTCTAAGCCTTAAAGTCTCTAGTAGTTCTCGCAAGGGCCTATGGTAGTCCTTGGGATTGACACTTGCATGAGGAGGGGGAGGATAAATCCTCTCACACTTTTAAGAAACTCAAGAGATGTATGTTGGCCCCTGTTGGCCCTCTCTTAGGAGCCCACAATTGTTGAATGTAGATGCATAAGATTCAAACAAAAGCATCCCTAGGTGAACTATAGGCAAAAATTAAAACAAAAGTTATGTAGCATGTGGTGCAATCACATCTATCACATGAAAGAGTTTTCCAGCATCATGCAGTAGAGAATATAGGAGACATTTCTGATAGCCCTTCGAATAGCCAAAAGTCTCGATTGCCTTCATGCATAGAAGAGTCCTCCATGGAGGACTTTTTAGAAAATCAAACGAGTGAGTGGTAAAAATTTTCCTCAATAGCTTGTGTTCACAAATGTAGCATAGGTCCTCAAGTCATATTCCATTGAGAGATGTAGGTTTAGGCATTTAGCACGGTTCTCATGTGACCTCAAGTGAAAATGAAGAGTTGATCATTGAAGTTGATGGACGTTTTCAACTCCATTAGGGATTTAAGGATTAGAAAAGGGTATAGGATTCCAGAAAGGTTGTAAGGATCAAGGTTTAGAAAAGGTATGGGGCTAAGAGCGTGGAGAGCTAGTGTGATTTTCCCAATTGCGAGAGTAAGAGCATGGTTGATTTTTCGTTAAGAAGCCAAAATAAAACTGGCATCGAAAGTTTGTATGCCCTAATAAAAATAAATGTTTGAAACATTAACCAAGATTTAAAGCTTTTATGCAAAAAACTTTAAAGTTTCCCCAGGATTTACATTTATTCCTTCAAAATTCAAAACAAAAAAAAAGAGTACTACATTCAACCAATATTGTGAAACTAAAAAAATGAGCTTAAAAACTTTCGCCAAGATTTTATATTAATATATAAGCATAGCTTTGATAAAAACATCCCTAGATCAGAGGGTTCAATTCTTATGCATTTTGTCATGATTTCTTGTCTATCCTCAAATAATAGACTTAAAAAGGTATGTAGAAGATGGGGATTTCTATCAAGCAGCTAGGATAGATTTGTACATTGGTTAATCAATGATGAAGAGTGCACTCTAATGTTGACATAGGCTAGGCATGTCAATGTGAAGTGTTTCTATCATCTTCAATGCCGTGGCCTTTACGTAATCTTTTCTTTCTAGAACGTCCATGTTCTGGTTCCAATGGCCAAATTGTGAGAGCAAGTGCAAAGATGTATGATAGCTCACTTGCCTTCGGTGGCATGGGAATGGCAATATGTAATTGGGTGAGCCCTGATGTTGCTTTATATTTTTCCCAACACACCGGATTGATGCGAGTACAATTATACTTTAGTTTTCTATTCTTTGTGTCCTCTTCTCATTTTATCTTAAGCGCATCCACAAGATATGTCTCAATATCCACAACTAGTATATCCTCTCATGGAATATCTAGTAGTTTCTCCACCTTCCATGTTTGAAACCATTTTTAGATGCCTTTTACCTAGCTAGAAGAGAGGATCTTGCTTCCGTTTGTCTTTTTATACTTTGCAACTTGCATTCCAAGCATACAGTGGTAGACAAAGTATTATGTTCTCTTAACATTCATCAGATATTTGTACACCCTCATGATGACTTCCATCTCCATGGGTCATATACCAATTTATAGAAGAATCACCGAGTAACAGTGTAGTTGCCTTGACCCCTAAGTGCCATCTCAATAACATTTTTTGTACTTTCTCAATGTCATTCCAGGAGGCTTGAGATATGCTGCCTCCTCAAACTTCCACTCCATAAAATGAGAAAGAGTGGGATCACAAGGGATGTAGGGGATGCGAATACGAGATGGAAGATTACAAGGTTAGAGCATGCTATCACACATTGATAGTGTTGAGTGAGCATGCAGACTAAGGTAGTGAACGTATTGCCCAAAGAGGGTGGGTGTATTTACATTATGAAATACTTGAACATGAGCTTGGCCTCCTTAGGACCCATGTAGTATGTATTAAAGAATTTCTCTCTATAAGGATAACACATATCAAGGATTCTCTCTCTCCATGCTTTGCATGTATCAAGGAGTTTCTCTGTCTATGATATGTTTACCAAGGTCTAGAAATGTGCACAGATGATGTTCTAAGAGTGTTTTGCACTATCCTTTGCTAATTGAGATGTTAGCTATGATCTCTCAATATTAAACCAAAGCTATGTTATTATTTAACCCATACCTTGCAATTATCATATGTACATTGTCTTTTTGATTGCACTTTAGAGCTTCGCACATGCAAGGTTATTGGTTACCAATTGCCAAATATTTAGACGATTTTATTATTGGAGTTTTAGCATCCCCTATTCTTACCCTCCAAAGTCTTAGCATCCATTCTACTTACCTGCTAACGTTCTTCCAGCTAGTAGATTGGTATGGTGTGTATTTTTTAGCAAGGGATGACATTTGTAGTACTACATATAGATTTTGAGAGCCATTTAACTGGCATGTAATCTACCTCTGGTTTGTGCCTGGGGGGTCCACTATGTAAAAACCCCGTACAGCACGTGCGATGAAGGGGTATAAAACCCTACCTACAAATTTTTATAATCTATATACACCCCTTCTGTAAATTTTAAGATGAATAAAGTATTCCTTATTTAGGAAATTTTTTGCCCTTTAAATTAAAGAACCCCTTATGTATGTATATTTTCAGTAACTCCACAAAAATATAAAACCCCTTCTATTGATCGCACATGCTATCTTACATATTTCCTAGCTAGTGACCCCCCCTAGAGTTTGTGTATTATTAGATGTCTACTTTTCCAATGTCCTTTGGTTATCAAATTAGCCTTGTTTTGGCCTCACTTTTCCCTTGCTATAACATTGTGTCCATGCTCACTCAACACTTTCAATGTTTCATGAAATTGCATTATTTTTGCTACATGTACTGTATATTTATATCATAGTTCCAAAAAAGGGGTTCAAAAGTTGTAGTTAATAAACACATTGTTAACTCTCCAAGGAAGGAGGACTGATCATTGTAGTTGCATACTAAATTGATATATCTCTTAATGTATTGGAAATGTATGATCCTTAGAGTGATATTGCTTCTAGATTTTTGTTAATGGTTGCTTTATTGGCCATTTCTTTATTGGGTTCTTGCATCATTTAGGTTCTATGTTTGATATTATGTATTTTGCATCAAGCTCCCTTGCCCCTCCCACCTGTCCTCCTCCATCACCTCCCCCTCCCGCCTGTCCTGCACCCCCCATCCCATCGCCTCCCCCTCCTGCTGTCCTCCTCCCCTAGCCCTACCAACAACCACCTCTTCCCCAACCCTCCCACTCCTCCCTAGCCTCTCTCCTGTCATCTCTCTCCCCCCCAGTCCATCTCCTCTCTCACCCCCAGGTTAGGCTAAACTATGCTAGGTTAGGTTAAATTATGCTAGGTTAGGCTAGGCCAGGCTATATACCAGGTTGGGTTAGGTTAAACTAGGCTAGGTTAGGGCACACTATGCTAAGCTAGGAGCATTGCCCTTAGGAGGTTAACGAAGGTCCACTTAATGACTGTGAACTTTGAAATGCAATGCCAATTGGTTTTTTGGCATGTGAATTCTCTAGGCAAAAAAGAAAAAGTATTGTTGTGAACACACCCACACCACACACATGCACCCGTGGTCCTATTGAGAGGCACCTTGCCCTAGACCGATGGGCAATATTGTTGGGTTCCAAGAAGTAAGGTACTTGTTTCTCACAATATTGTACAATATACCACTGGTAGACAAGAAGTAAGGTACGTATTGCTCATAATATTATGGACATGCTTGGTTCTTACATGGTGACCCCATTATACCTATGGTCAAAGCCCACACGTCAATGATGGTGGCTGCAATGAGGTGCGTAGACTTGGTAAGGTTGTTGCCCCATTTTTGCCTTGCACATCGAGGAAGGTGGGAAGCGTATTGTGTCACAAAATGGAATCGATGACTCTAGACAAGTAGGTAGCAAGTCATAGGGAGACTTAGAGCACGTGCTTTTATCAGTGAAAGACTAGAGAAGGCCATGAAAATCAGAAATATCAAGGTCATAAGGGGCGATGGTTGTGAGCCACCTTGATTTTTGAGAAAGGCCAACTGAGGGCTTTTTACAAGCGTCGATGACAATCGAGAGGCTTGCTTTAACCACCACCATTTTAGCATTTTGTCCTTTGGAAAAGACTTGCTAGCCCCTTCTTTATGATGGTGACATGCCTAAGAGGAGATTAAGCTTCTACAATCAAGAGGCTTTGGTTGGGTAGCCATTGGCCAAATGACACCCTTTGTTTTTGCCACACAGCCCCCCCCCGCCCCCTCCCCCCCCCCCATACACACACACATTGCCAACTATGAGGGGCAAACTCGGGGGGTCACTCATCTTATGTAACCCTATCACGTGAGTTCAACAGAGGGATATTTTTAATTTCTAAAATTTACAGAATTTAACTTACATAAGGAAGTATTTAAAATGATTTTAGAAAAAATTACAGATTTGTATAGAAGAAGGGTACATTTTATTAATGAAAAATATACGGATAAGGCATTTTACAAATAAGCCTTGAACGCACGTGATATAGAGAGTTTATCCATAGTGACCTCCCCGAGGGGACAAATTGACCTTCGCCTATGTCGACACGTAACATAGTGATCTTTTCGAGAGCATCGGATGCTAGGAACCAACTTAGATGGTGGGTGAGCGGCCGCATGTGCTACTACTGCTCTGCACCGATCGGCACCCTCGATGATGCCCTCAACCGACCATCGTGCAAACACCTCCCCATCGACCCCACACACACACGACCTTCTATGAGGGACCAACCGCTTGTGGCCTACGCTGACAAGGGACGAGTGGAGGTGGGGTGAAGCCCGCCGCTACTCTCCCATAGACCAACAAGTTTCCAATTTCAAACTATGCAAGGCCGAGGCCGGAGTCGAGAGTCGAGAGAGAGACAGGCCAAGTCAACAAAGAGAGGTCTAAGTCAACAAAAGCTACAATGCTTTTGAGTGCAAAGACGTACAAGCAAGCATCAATCTCTCTCTCTCTCTCACACCGCTAATATCTTTGAACAACATCCGTCCATGGGTTTGAAGGGCTTTGGGTTTTTGCACTCTCATGCATGGCACCTTCTCCCTTCGTCGCCTTCCTCTCCTGTGCCCTCTTCTTCCTCGCCTCCATCTCCCTCCTCTTCGCCATGGGTTTGCTCGATTCTCGCCGCTTCCTCCCACATCATCTTCAGCTTCACAGCCCCAGGTATCATCTCCTAGCTTCTGCCTTGCATTTGCTATTTACTTGCATGGAATTGTACGCTTCGATTCGGAACATGCAAGTTGGATGCTCTTTGAATTGATGTTTCTGCGGTTGTTAGTAATGGATTTTCATGCGCTCTTACTTGTTGATTTCAATGCTTAGTTTGTCTTTCGTGCCAGGCAGTCGAGGAGACATGGCTTTGGAGTCATCGGAAATACTACCGACCAGGTGAGTTCGGTTTCAGTCCTTAACTAGCATCTACACGAGTAACCCTCTTCACAACCCAGATCATCAACCGAAACCAACTCGCACTGCACAAGCAACCGGAATATGACATCCGCCCCACGCAAATTTGTCGAGCGTCCTTTGGTTTCTTCTACACGTGATGCTCATTGATCTTAAGGGTCCTCTCGGGACGATTCATTCAAGCCAGAGACACCTGTTTTGCAGAGGGTACCCAGGAAACCTGTTGAAGGCTTCCTTGAGATTCCTCAATCTAGCGACGATTTCAATGGCTCCAATGTCGTGAAGTCTCTTCCGAACGTCCTGATACTGACTCCGCTCAAGCAAGCGGCCGGCCATTTGGAACGGTACTTCAACCTTATAGACACGCTCACCTTTCCAAGCAGTCAAATCTCTCTTGGATTTCTTGTGTCTGACAGCAGTGATGGGACGTACAATTTAGTAAAGGAACACTGTCTGTCAAGTATGCAAAATCTAGAAAAGGGTGGGAGGTATAGAAGAACCACTTTGATCAAACAAAATTTCGATTCTACTCTGGGACGATCGTGGGGAGAAATTCATTCTCTGAGAAATCAACAGAGTCGTCGCAGTGTTCTAGCAAAAAGCAGAAACTATCTATTGATATCTACTTTACGGCCAGAGCATGACTGGGTGCTATGGATCGATTCAGATGTTTCTTTTTTCCCTCCCACATTGATTGAGGATCTTCTCAGCTTTACTGGGCCTGAGAAGCATATTATAGCACCAAACAACTTTTGGAAATCCAATGATGGAAAGGAATACCCTTATGATCGCAACAACTGGCAAGAGACCCCAGCATCTCGGAAATTTCTGAAAGAAACAGAGGAAGTTGTTTTGTTCGAGGGATATTCTAACTACAAGACTGGAAGACTAATTCTAGGAGACCTACGAGGGACTAGTGAAAACATAGTGAAGCTTGATGGTGTTGGAGGCACAGTATTACTCATTCGGGCAAGACTTCATAGGGAGGGCCTGGTCTTCTTGCCAGTTCCATTTGAAAAAGCTATAGAAACAGAGGCTCTGGCCAAGCTTGCTCTTGCCATGGGGTATCAACCATGGGGGCTTCCCAATTACATAACTTTTCACTAAACGCCAAGTCTTTTGCCTCTCTTAAAATTTGTGGCCTATCAAGAGGTTAGACAGCAGATGGCTATTTCAAAAATACACAGTGAAGGAATTGTCCTTAACCTGCTCATGAATGTGCCGTTGAAATGGTTTAAGCCAGCCTGGCTTCTAGAAAGGAACTGGTATTGTCTTTTCCAATGACCAAACTTAGAAAAGCTGGAAAATCATCTGCGCTTTATGTTTTGACTGAAAGGGATGTTTGTCAGCATAGTTCATAGCTAACTCAATTTTTCTACAAAGCAATATGTGTTGCATTTGAATCAAAAGGTCACTACCTCTCTATAATAGATATCAATGTTCCTATGACTAGGGACTCTCAAATGGAGTGTAAGGTTCATCACAGTCCTTTAATATCGGTTTCTTTGCCTTATCTGTGCAATTAAGGTTATTTGGCCTCCATGTAATTCAATGACCATTGATATTGAAGGCTTTTTATGTGAATAATCTGCATTGCATTCGGTATGTTAATGTAAATGAATCATGTATTTTGTCTGTCCATTGCATCGTCAAATAGGTGGCAAGGTAAGGACCCTTATTTAAAATATAATTGTAACATAGTAGTACAAAAATGTACCTAATTTTTATAACCTGGGCATTTAATAATCCAATAGTCCCCCAAAAAAGAAAAGAAATCCCAATAGTCATTAGAGCTCTGGACATGTAGCCCGTATTTTCAATAGCTCTGTAATCTTTCAGGAGTAAACTTTTGGCAAGACAGTTTATGGCTTAATGTCTGCGTAGAGTACATTTCACAGTTTTATGTAATACAGTAGGTGAGTATCGGAGATTTGAACTGATCTATGGAGCTCAACCAAACACTTTGCACTTCAGGAGAGATTTAAAAAAAAAGCTGTAAAACTACTTCAGTGGTTCTATCAGCCCTTGTGGCCAATTTGGAATTGAGGGAGAGGGATTTGAAGGGGCACGAATCTGCACACTGCCCTACCATGGAGCAGCGTATAAATATTGCAGGTACTTTCCTTCCTTTCAGCAGTGGCATCATAGCAGGTTAAACAAAAAGCATTATCAATTGCAGCTTGAATAAAATATACTTGCTTCCCTAGGGCCTAGGGCTAAGCCATGCAAGGCCTTCAGTACAGGGCTGGCTGCACTTCAGCCAGGTGGTCAAATTGAGTGTGCATCCTGGTCTGGGATATACGCCCCTGGTCACCTCTTGTTTAACGTGTGAATGTCACAAAAATAGGGCAGCACACACCTTACTATCAAAGAGAGAGATTTTCTACCCACACCCAAATACATGCGCATGCATGTAGAAAATATCCAAGACTTGGATCTGGAATGTCATGGCAAATTAGGCAACCCAAGATATATTATTCATGCTCTACTTGATGTGGACTGGCGACAAACAAAATACCTTACACTTGAAGGCAACCTAATGCTGTCCTACCTACACGGCTATCCAAGCCATTCGGGTTGTCCAATACACCCCCCTAGAGTCAGTCCTAACCACTACATGTTCATGTATAACCTATGCAAAACTATGTATAGTCTAGGCTACTAACCAATGACATTGACCAATAGCGTTTATAGACGAGTAACCCACCCCTCAATTTTCTATTGAGCATTCTCCCTCTCGCTGAAAACGTTTTCACTCATCGACTCAATTAGTACAAATCAAATTAACTATTGTCAACAGTTACACACATGAAATACATGGAAAAGGTCTTGCAGGTTATTGTCTATAATGTGATTGTATGAGACTTGTCCCTCATAATATTCATCACACAGACTAGATTATTATGAGACAATAGAAGAATTATTGTTTAGAAGATAAGCTAGCAATGTTCATCAAATGACAATTCATCATGCTAGTTATCATTTGACATTGCGTGTGCTTCTTTAGTGCACGACCTTGCTTCTTTAGTGTACTCTTCAAAGTGCACCATCTCCCATGTCATTGATTACAATGTGAGTGTATGAAACTCGTCCCTCATAATAGTCATAGTAGAGATGAGATTATTATGACACATCAGAGTAGTTATTATCGGTCATCGTATGACAATTCATCATGCCAATTATCGTTTGACATTGCAATAGCTTGCACTACTTGCTTCTTGAGTGTAGTCTTATTCAAATCATATAATGCATCAAGGGTCCTTTTTGTTATACCATACTAGTGTCCTTTCTAGCTCTTATTCCACCTAGTTGCTTGAATGTTGCAATTTTGTAACAACTTGTATATCGAAGATAAGTTAAGCCTCACCATCAAAAGTCTCCTAACATTCGTTTTGTCATGATCCTCTACTGGGAATCTAGTTTGGCTAAACAATATCCTCTCTCATATGAGTTTTCGTGGGTTTTCACACTCTCCTCATGTGTAAACTAGCTTTTGCTCTCAAAGAATCCCTTGCTAAAAAATGTGATGACGTTGAACCAAGTTTTTCATCCCAAATATGTAAGTACATGTGAGTAACAAAATCACTTCCTATTAGGCGTAGTTTGCACACACCATGGCGGTGGGGAAGCATCATATCTATACACTATAGACCAAAGAAGGAATATAAAACAAACTCATATAGATATCTAGATGGACTATACCCCATAAGGGATATAAAACAATCAATATGGTGTTGGGGAAGCATCATATATATACACTATAGACCAAAGAAGGAGTATAAAACAATCATATATAGATGTCTAGATGGACTATACCCCATAAGGATTGCTTATGAGCAAATGACAGCGTCAATGGAAGAAGAAACCAATTTTTACTCCTTTGCAAATGCTGGGTGAACATTAAAATGCATATTGGAAGCACAGTGCTTTGCCACTTGAGACTCATGCATGTATATGTGTCAAGTTGGCCAACTACCATGTCTATATTTCATGAGAGTGAAATTATTGATTGCGAATATTTTTGCTTTAGGTGTTGAATGTACTATGCTAGTACTTCTACTACATAGGATTTCTCTAACCTTGTAAATGTTGTATAGAAAACAATCCAACTAGCTATGTATGTAGCTTTTCATTAATTGTTGGGATTTTGTTTTTGGTTCCTTGAATTCTTTCATGTTGATTTACATTAGTATTTATATCAAGTTGCATTTTGAATTGGTGGATATCTTAAGAACAACCAAGTTCTAATTTTGTTGAGAATGAAAGCTAGAACTTGGGTTTTTTGAAATTTGAATTTTGAGAGAGCGTTAGAGTTTGAACTTATGGCACTAAATCTATTTCAATTAATCGGTTATGTTGTCATGATTTCTTGTCAAAATCAAATCACCTATGTATAGTAGGGAAAATTCCATTTTCGCTCACTTGCAATCCAAATAGAGAACAAGGTATGCATTTTTTGTTGAAAACTTTTACTCGTAAAATATGGCTATATCCTTGTGTACCACCTTCTTTGTTCTTATATTGGCTAGTAAGGCTCTTTACTAGTCTACAAATCAAATGATGCAAGCTTCATATACTTGTGGTAGATTCAAGTATACTACTTTGCCCTCATGTAGAAAGGCATTGTTAACATATAATTTCAGATGGGCATTGTAGCCATATATTATTTGCAATGGCAATAAAGAATCCAATTGATATCATTTTAGCAATTTGTATGTACGTTTCAACATAAATTTTAAACATACACTGTGCATGTGGTTCCAAGCTGTGAGTTTGTCTATTGCCCCATGTTCCGTATAAATGTCTTTGTACATGGTTGTTGCTTGTGGTCTTTTCCAAGGTATCGAGGGGTTTATCACTTGCATTGTTATGTGGGCTCATGGTGGTAGATATGTTTATTATGTAGCATAGAACCTTGAGTTTGTTTGAGAGGAGTTGTGAACTTAGTTTGAGGGAGGTCTTGCAAGTGGTAGGATGCGATACTTGGGATCAAAGATGTTTGTTTCCATGGGGTTTTAAGGGTTAGATGGAGTTTTTAGGGTTTAGAAGTTGAGTATAGAATGAGTGGAGTTAAGAAAGGGAGAGAATGGAAAGTTTGTCTCCTACACCATCATAAGTGGGTTTGGGTTTGAAGCCTAACCTAAGAGTTTTTAGGGTGCAAGGAGTAGATTTGGGTTATTAGAATAGGTATTAAGGTAGGAAAAGGCTTAGTGCTGGAAAATAGGGAGAAGAATATGAGAACTAGGTTGTAAAAGAGTAAGACAAGTTGTGAAAGTGTGGAGTTGCAAGGGGAATGAGTGGAAAGAGGGAGAGATTCAAAAAAGAGGGGGAGAGTAGAAGAAGAATAAGGAGAGTTACAAGGGAGTGGGAGATTGCAAGATGAGAGCATGCTAATGCATAATTGAGAGTGCAAGGAAGCATGGATTCTTTGGAAGGATGCACAAGAACACCAAGGGTGACTCGAACACAATGTCCTAAAGAATGTGGGCTTCATTCCATTCTTGAGTATTTATCCACAAGCTTGACATGCTTTCTCTGAGCATTTAGCAACGATTGCACTCATGGACATCTTTAATCAAAAGTTGGAAATGCACCTAGATGATGTCCTTAGATTGGTTTGCAATATCCTTTGCTTACCATGATGCTTAAGCTAGAATGCTCTCATTATTTCATGCGGAGATATGCCATACTCAAACAAACACTTGCAATTGTGATCTGATGCTCCTTTGATTGCACTTTGGACTAGTGCACACATAGGGCTAACAACTCTCCTTTGGTCTAATTTCATTACCTAGCCTTGAGTCATGGTTATGTTGCTATCTTTTTCACCTAGGTTGTATGGTAGAGATGTCATTGGATCTTGAACTGCTTTGTTTTGGCTTTGGATACCAGCCCTTAGTGCCTTGGCTACTCATAATTTATGACCTATGTACACAAACCTAAATCAACCATTCTCCCAAATGGACATACATAATGGCCTCCACATGCATTGACTCTGTGACAAAGCCGCCTTGTAGTTTGGGAATCTATCTTCTCGTTCAAGTGAGACTTGTAGGATTAGTGCTAGTATTTGACTAAATGTGGCACTATCCTTTAATATTGGATCAAGTCTATTGCTTATATTCTTGGCATGTTTCCCATGAGCTCGTATGAGTGCATCTTGTTATATACTATTCTACATTTGAGTACTTTCCAATTCTTGTCTTAGTCAATCTTTGCATCTAATACAAGTTTATCTATGAACATCTCATCTATTTCAAATTGTCTTGTCTTCCACTGGTTCTTTGATTTCTTTTGTGATTTGATTTAGTTGTGATTTATTTAAGAAACTCTAGAACTTTAGACTCTCTTGTTTGTAGTTGTTGTACAAGCCTCTTTGGGTACCTTAAATTTTCAAGCATGATAATCCTATGATGTGACCTAGTTACCTTGTCATAGAAACCATAGCAACACCTATGTTTGAGATATGCTTTTATGGTACCTCATTGATTATATTTTTATTACCATTTTCAATTGTTGAGATGGCCTTAAGGCTATGGAATATTCCCCTTGATTCTCTCACTTGGTGTGGAGTACCCCTCTTGGGATTTTACTCAAAAGAAATTTAGGTTTTCACCATTGGGTGTGGATTACTCCCCAATCATTTTTCGGGAGCATTGCCCTACTAGGGGTAGGCTATAGCAACGAGAAAGATGCTCTTTTAGGGCACGTCTAAAGAAGATTTGCTAAGGGCATTTACACACAGTGGGTGCTCAAGATGCAATAATTGCATTTGAACTGTGGTGGGCGGGCAATCTTGCCCGTACATGAGCCTTGGGCGTGCCCACTGGCGGGCAAGTGTGTAGCTGAACTTTTACATTGGAAACCAAACTTTCTAAACAAGATGAATGATATTCAATAGGCCTGCCCTTATAATTTTTCTAAGTATTGAATTATCTCAAAGGTTATATAAAGAATTGAATGGTCACTCCAGTAGGAAAAATTTGTTCCATAGTTTTTGTCTTTATATTTTGTGTTAGTCCAAACGTGATCAATTGTTGATCCATATATGGTTGTTGGTGATTTGATAATTTGTTCCATTTGATATTTATCCATCAGTTGTTGTAGTTGTGTTTCATTTTTTAAAAAGTCAATGTTAAAGTCTCCCAAGATGTATGTTTTGTTGTCAATGTTTATTTTTTCAAATAATGGTAGCAATTTTTTTATTAGAATATTTGTTTTTGTAGTCGGTAATTTGTACGCATTAATGATGTTGATTTTTTGTTTGTCATTTATTTTGAAGATTTTGGGTAAACATTGGTTTCCTTCTTTGTGTATGTAATGTGTTTCTATTAGTTCTATGTTGTTGTTGTAGTATGTAGCTAATCATATTCCTTCATGTTTGTGTATGCAATTGAAACCTTGTAGTTGAACTTCTTTTATGTGTTTGGCGTGTGTTTCTAGCAAGCAGATGATAGTACAAGCCATTAAAGAATTTGCATTGATTATGTCTTGCTTGTGAGGTTTGAAGTATGCAGTGTTGAGTGATTGTAGAACATATGTTCTTTCTTTCTTTTGAGTGAAATTCTGTTGGTCAAAACTCCATAGATTTTCTTGCTTTAGTCTCTCAATTTCTTGTATCAAAGTTTTATCTAATTTAATGTGTTTATTATGTATTTCTTGTAGCAAGAATAGATTTTTTGGATCTCTTATTCTGGATAAAGCTGTGTATACTAATCCATGTGATTTTATGTGTTGCATCGAATGCTAATGAATCCATTGTGAGTCCTTTTGTGATTGGTGTATTGTCCTTGCTGCAGCAGCTGGTTGCACTGGAAATTGTGTTCTTGTAAACTCTCATTGGATTTGTGTTATTAGTGTCCAATCCTTTGGAGTGTTTTCTTCGTGTAGATGTATATTGTTGTTTCTCAATCTTATTCCTATGTTTTTGTTATTAAATTTAATCCATATCACTTGTTTGATATCTTTTGTGTTTGAGTCCATCAATATTCCATCTGCCCCATTAACCAAACCATCTACAACATCCAAGTTTCGTGAACTAATCTCGATTATCATGCCTACCTTTAGTACAAGGTTTCCATGCAAACTTGCAGTTAGCTTGGGATCCTCTGGTATGCGTATTTTTTTGCTGCATGTTTTGTGTCTTCTATGTGTAGATGTTAGGACGTGGGGGTTTCCTTGTAGTAATTGGAATACTTCTTTGCTATGCTTGTCCTTACATTCGTTTGTGTAGAAGAGATGTGGCATTTTCTCCTTGTTGCGGGGTTGTCGCAGATAAAGTTTGTTAAGTACGTCGAGGTCTTCATGTCTTATTTTATTTAAAAGTGTAAGGTACTGCATGTTCTTTTGTCGCATTGGGTGTTGCAGTTCATAGTACTTAAAGTGTTGTCTCCATATTTCATGTGTGAATGAGAATGTATTTGGTTTTTCTGCGAAAATCCAATTGTCTTTTGTCGGGCGGGCTTGACATAAGTCCTCACATAGGATGACATCCACACCTCCAAATGGTTCATCGTGGTTGTGCTTAATTTCTCTCATTCTTAAGTCTGCTGCAATGAATGTGTTTTTCTCTACTAGGGAGATTTCGTCAATGACCACAGTAGTTCAAGTTCCTCATATGCTGTTGTCAACGTTTGTAATTTTTCTGATGTAAGTGGTGTGTATGCAGATGTGATATGAGGTAAATGTAGTGCATAGTGTAATGTGTGTCCTCCAATGTTGAATGCTGCTCTTCGAGTGTATGCTAGCAAAAGAGCTCTTGCCTTTGTGAGTTAACATTATTGAAAGCTTCTGTCTTGCTCAAGTCATAATTGTCCAAATATGTGGCATATTCCATTTTAGAGCAGAATTACTTGAACAAATAAATTACGAATACGTAACAATAATCAATTAAACACTGTTGCTATGACAGCCTGACTATGACTGTGCACACATGTTTGGAAGTCCTGTATCTATCCACATGAACTCAAGGTTGGAATGATTACGCAAGTGCAAATTACACACAACAATACTAGCAATTCAAAAAAAATCTTGTGTTTTCTTAACACAAGAATTATCAGTCACATGAGAACACAAAGGTAAACCTCAATGCCAAAAGAATGAAGATACTTAGTAGACATTCATGACAGATCATACTTTTTTGAAGGGAGGACAAACTGCAAGAATTCTAGCTTAATTCTCTTCTCTGTAGATAGAACAACAGCATATATTTATTACAAATCTCTGTTTTCTGAAGAGTTCAATGTTCAAACATGACATCTTAAGAGAAACTTCAGTCCAAATAGCTTAAACCATGTTCATATCATCATGAAAAGGAAGTCATATCGCCCTCTTTATTACAACAGTAAATAAGTTTGTGTTTGCTTAACACAAGAATTATCAGTAATGAGAGCATAACTCACATGTAGAAAAGGTACACAGGAATTTGAAATGCAAGCATAAAAAATGAATGCGAACTGAGTAAAATGATTCAGACTGATGCATAGATGTCAGAATCTTTCACTCCTACCATGCATTAAAAAGACCCTATGCAGAGCTGTACAGTAGCATGTAACTACAATATATTTTGCACAATGAGAACTGAGAAAATGATTAAGACTGATGCACAGATCCTAGAATCTTTCACTTGTACTGTCCATTAAAAAGACCCTATGTAGAGCTGTATGGTAGCATGTAACTACAACATATTTTGAGTGATGATAAACTGCAAGAATTCTAGCTAAATTCTCTTCTCTATACATAGAAAAACATCATATATTTATTAGAAATCTCTGTTTTTTGAAGCGTACAATGTTCAATCATGACATCGTAAAGACCACTTCACCTCTGGGATCTAAGCTTGCCATGTTGTCATCCCTGCTTACAAACTACTTGGACCTATGCATCAAAGTTCTTATGGACAGGCTCCAAGCTAGTCTATTGTGACTTGGTCTCCATATGGAGCTAGTGCCTTTGTAACATAGATCTAGGAAATATACGTCGTGCTCTTCTTCAAGATGATATATTCTGACAAAAATTAAAAAAGGGCTGCATGTCGTCATAGATAACATTGCTGATTATATATATTCTTCAAGATGATATGTATACCTCGTGCTCTTCTTCAAGATGATATATTCTGACAAAAAATTCAAAGAGGGTTGCATGTCGTCATAGAACAAATTGAGAACTTTATTGATTGACTCCATGCCTATTACATTGCTGATAGTATGTCATGGCAACTTGGTGCATGACCATGAACTCTTAAATACATTTTTGTAGCAACAGATTATGCTACTAAGTGGGTAAAATCTAAAAGCCTTGAAAGATAATGCAACCTAATCATATAACAATTTCCCTTTAAAAACATAATTTGCAAATATGGATGTCCGATTGAGTTTGTCAAACATCAGGGAACTCATTTCATGAATGAAGTCTGTGAGAGTTGATGGCTTAATGCCTGAAACTATTTGATGTATGTAATGAACTTAATCAAACTGATTGTTTTACAACTGAAAACACAAGCTCATGAACTGGGAAGTAACTGAGACAACAAATGACTCAATAACTCTCACAAAAGAACACTTAAAACTCCTATCAAACTGAGCTCATCCCTACGAGGATTGTTGCTCCTAACAACAATCAGAAAAAAATCATGATCATAAAGATGATCCACCTCAACAAGCATTGACATCTCCTTTTTGTTTTCTTATTCCACTGATAGTGCCTTGTCCTTGGTCATCTTCAATGGCTCGTCTCATTGTTTTATGTAGCATAATTTCTCCAAGTATCCCTCTTTCCCACAGTAATTGCATCTTCTAGTTTCACGTGCAGTCTTCTTCTTCTTGTCAGTTGTTGCAATATACGATCTGTAGTATTTTGCTTTTCTTCACTCATCAGCATCCCTACATAGTTGAGAAAATCCACGTCATCATCAAGATGTAGTATACAAACTATCTCTCCATATTGCTCCATGGGGTAGAATTCTCAATAAGACCACCTTCTTGGCTTCGTCCTCAACCCGTGCTCCAAGATAACTAAGCTAGCTGAGGAGTGCTTGCATGCGATTTAGAAATGAATATTGTAGAGCACTTGGTTCAATCCATATCAAAATATGTTCTTCACAATTTCACAACCGGTTAGCAAGATAAGCAGTTCAGAAAGTGCCTTGCCGAATTTCCCCATGACACTATTGTCTCTGTCATAGATTTTGTCAAAAATTACTCATTTCAAGAACAAGAGGAGATACAAAGTGCTCAAGTAGGGAGTCATAAAAAATGACAACAAAATCATGCAAACGACAAAACCACTCCTTTTTCGGGGAAAAAACAAAAAAAGTATCCTTTTTCCAAACTATGGAGACGAAATACACAATTTTATGTCAAACATCTTTTTAAAATAGCTACTTTTATGGAAAAAACATTACTTGCATCTTACTCTAAAACCTAAAAACGTCCAATATTATGAATTGGTAAAAATGTTCTAACCTATAATTTGGAAAACATGACAAATTACATGATGGATGTGGTGTTGTTATTAAGCGATCTCTATTTAGGAACCAATTAAGGTTTCCTCAAGGAGATAACAAGGATAACCATGATGCTGTAACATGGCTCACAACCAACCTCTCCAGAGGGCACAATCAACATACAGTAAACAAAGCCTCAAAAAATAGTGTAGTGCACAGAGTGTTCCATGAAGTGAAAGTGAATGAAGTGCAAAGGAGAAGTAGACACAATTTTAAGACTATAAAAAGAACTCATAGTTTGTACAACATATGATGCTTTTCAAACAATCACCTCCTCAAAACAAGAAAATTTATTATTTTTGCAGTGTGTACATCCAATGTGCATCATAGGGATGATGACAATTGTGAGGACATTGCAACTATGAACAGATGGGAGGCAGTTCAAGTTTTCCCTCTACGTGAAGATGGAGTGAAAAAAAATGGAGAGACAAACATGACTTACCAAAGTTTGGGGAGTGTTTTGAAGACCTCACTGACTGTCTAGAAGAGGGGATAACTTTGCAATTGTTGCTATCTCTTGGGAGAATAAGAAAGATGACCCATACTTTGTGTTGCAGTGTACCAAACCGAAACACAAGGTTGAGGAAGTATTTAAGTATCAATCGGGGAACAAGCTATGAGGAGTGGGATGTAATTGTTGGAGCTATCTGGTAAAAAAATCTCATGTATTTGATTCATCCATCTAAAGATAAAATAAATTTTGCTTTAGATTAGACTTTGATTCTTCATATGAACACCAAAAAGGGTCTCTAGAGTCTACCAGTTCTCAGCTACGATTTCTTTCACATCAAGATGACGAAAGTAATCAGGTCCTAGAGCTCTTCCCATGAAGCCTATTTATTTCTCGTCTTTCTGCTGCCAGAGAGATATCTTGTAAGCATCATGAGAACATTCTTTTGGCTTCTTTTCTATGCCAACCACTACACGCCACAATCCTTTTTGCATGAAAAGCAAACGTGTGGCCAATTGCCGTGATACAAAATTTTTTATATTGAAGATTACTAGAGTAGCTCCATGATTATCCTTCTTGAATGGATCCATGCTCACAGTCTCTGCGGGTTGAGAAGAACTTTGAAGCAAGCTTCTGCAAGTATGTGTAGGGAGGTTCTTTGATCACATTGTTTACTCCCTTGTCACTTCATGATTTTGGTATCTGAGCACCACCAAAGTGTAGAAGAACGAGACATGCATGTACCACACGAAGATAAAGTAATGATAACTTGGCTCTGATACCATTGATGGATTAATGCCTCAAATTATTTGATGCATGTAATGAACCTAATCAAACTAATTGTTTCAAAAATGAAAACACAAGCTCATGAATTGAGAAGTATCTGAGACAAAAAATGACTCAATAACTCTCACAAAAGAACACTTCAAACTTCTATCAAATGGAGCTCATCCCTACAAGACTTGTTGCTCCTAACAACGATATTAAACAGCCACAGAGGCTTACATCTCACTCACCAAAGACCTCTACATGCATATGAACTGCAGCACCACCTGGAGCCTACCGCCTCAAAGGAGCTTGTCCTCCTGCATGGTATTCGGCCAACCAACCTTGCATACACACCAAGAGTTCTCCACCTCCCTGAGCGCATGGGAGTCGACCCTCAAATGGGCTTCTGGAGTATGCAGGGACTAGGGCAACCCTTCTTGACTTCTTACTAACAATGTTATTCCATGCAAATCTATCCACGTGGTCTCCCATGTATGGACCAATCAAACTACTACTTAACACTTCATTTCAACCAATGAGCACTCATATTTTGTGATCACTCTCTAACCTAAGTCACCCGTGAGGATGTCTTGCTAGCACGAGTTGCCACAACATACTATCCTTGGCATAGTGGATAGGTTGAGTCAACCAATAAAACTCTAATTTTTCTACTCACAAAGATGGTGGTCACACATCACAAAGATTGGGATAGCAAATCGCATGCACTATTGGTTTATCACATTGCATACAAAGTAGCCACTACCTTGATGTCTTTTAAAATGCATTTGGTTTGAAAGAAATGGTACGATTGGAATATGTAGTCCCAAGTCTCAAAGTAGCTATAGAATGTCAACTTAGAGAACCAAAACAAATAAGGCTACAATTGCATCAGCTAGCCAAAACGAATGGTCTACACATCTAGGTGGCATGGTAATACTAATTGATACAAAGAAGGAGAAAAGCATGGCATCATCAACATATTGTTTGGAATAATCTTAAGAAAAAGATGTTAGAAGACTTTTCAAAAAGGGCCTCATAAGCAATGGATTAGCAAAATGTATTAAGAATTAAGAACGCCTATAGAGGATCCCATCACCCCCATATGGGGACAAAAAGGTGTATCTCCCTGGGAGTCCCAAAAAGTGCACCTTCCTCTTCCAGTTGGAGGGGCCCTCCACTTCCAAAAAGTTGAAACTCTTTACACTTTTAGTCCTCATCTCTAAAAATCATCTCGCGGGCACACACCGCACCCCCCCTTCCCTCCCAAAAAAAAATTCTTTTTTTTGAAAATGCAAAAAATGTCCCAAAACCCTTCCAAATTTCCCCCAAACCATGCCTATGTACCAAATCACTTTCCAACAAATAAATCCTACTCTTTCTCACCATAATCACCTCCCAACCTCTAAACCATACTCTTTCTCATCGTAATCACTTTTTAACCCCTAAATCCATTTTCTTATCACCATTTTGTCTTGTTGTAATCCTATACTTACTTCCATTGATCCTATCCTACATTTTACTAATCTAATCTTTACATATCTGAGTTTTGGTCCAATAAGCTAAAATTGAATTCCTCTCATGTATCCATTGGAAGATTTCACCAATAAGCCGCAAAACACCTTGCATATTGAAACTGCACCAGAGTACGCTACAACTCGTCAATACTCTTGGCCACAATATATTAGGATGGCACTCTCCATCAGAATGACCTTGAGCTTTGGTAATGGGATTTCATAGGAATCATTTTACCTTGGATCCTGGGAGCCATCCTAATCCATGAGAGTTTGTGGAGAATGGCACTGGTGCCAATCTCCCACATCTGTTTCCTTGGACCCTAGGAGCCACCTTGGGATTGGCAGCAATGCCATGCTAATAGTTCAATTAGTTTGCCACTCTCATTCTATGTATATGTCAGTTTCAAGTAGATTGGCAGCAGTGCCATGCTAACAAGGGAGATGGAAACAGATGTGGGACATTGGCACAATGCTACTATCCGCAAACTCTCATGGATTACAATGTCACTCTCTATCAGAATGGCAGTAGGGCCAATCTTCCACATCTATTTCCTTGGACCCTAGGAGCCACCCTAATCCATGAGAGTTTGTGGAGATTGGCACTCGTGCTATTCTCCATAATCTCAATTAGTTTGCTACTCTTATTCTATGCCTATACAAGTGTCAAGTAGGTTGGTAGCACTACCATTCTAATAGGGAAGATGGAAACATATGTGGGAACATTTATGCATTGATTGTTTGAGACATTGGCACTCCTAACAGGATAGCACTCTCCATCAGGATGGCACTCTATAAGGATGGCACTCTCCATGAGAAGGACCTTCAACTTTGGTAATGGGATGCATATGAATTATTTTACCTTGAACCCTGGGAGCCATCCTACTCCATGATAGTTTGTGGAGAATGGCAGTGGTGCCAATCTCCACAATCTCATGGGTTAGAATGTTACTCTATATCAGAATGGCACTGGTGCCAATCTCATTTGTGCCAATCACAAAGAGAATCAGGGAAGATTTATTGTGGGAAACAAATGTGGGAACAGTTATGCATTAAAATGTTTGAGACATTGGTGCTCCCTACCAGGATAGCACTCTCCATCAGGATGGCACTCTATAAGGATGGCACTCTCCATCAAGAGGACCTTTAACTTTGGTAATGGGATACATAGGAATTATTTTACCTTAGACCCTGGGAGCCATCCTAATCCATCAGAGTTTGTGGAGAATGGCACTGGTGCCAATCTCCACAATCTCATGGGTTAGAATGTCACTCTCTATCAGAATGGTAGTGCCATGTCTATGTCAATGTTGAGTAGATTGGCAGCAGTCCCATGTTGTTAAGGAAGATGGAAATAGATGTAGGACATTTATGCATAACATTTTTGAGACATTGGCACAGTTCCACTCTCCACAAACTCTCATCGATTAGAATGGCACTCTCTCTCAGAATGGCACTCTCCATCAGGATGGCACCTTATAAGGATGTCACTCTCCATTAGAATGACCTTGAACTAGTGCCAATCCCCACAATCTCATGGGTTAGAATGACCTTGACCTGGTGCCAATCTCATTTGTGCCAATCAAAAAGAGAATCAAATCAGTGCCCATTGAAGTATAATTGTAGAGAATCCTTCTTATTTTGTCACTAGTCCAATCATTCTGATGGCACTCTCCATCAGAATGGCACTCTATTAGGATGGCAGTCTCCATCTGAATGACCTTGAGCTTTGGTAATGGAATTCATAGGAATCATTTTACCTTGGACCCTAGGAGCCATCGTAATCCACAATCTCAATTAGTTTGCCAATCTGATTCTATGTCTATGTCAGTGTCAAGTAGATTGACAGCAGTGCCATGCTAACAAGGAAGATGGAAACAGATGTGGGAACATTTATGCATTAATTGTATAAGACATTGGCACTCCATCCAAGGATAGCACTCTCTGCCAAGATGGCACTCTCTTTTAGGATGGCACTGTGCCATTCTCTATCATGAGAGTTTGTGGAGAATGGCACTGTGCCATTTTGAACAATTCAATTAGTTTGCGACTCTTATTTCTTTGTATATGTCAGTGTCAAGTAGATTGGTAGCAGTGCCATGCTAACAGGGGAGATGGAAATAGATGTGGGACATTGACATAGTGCCACTATCTACAAACTCTCATGGATTACAATGTCACTCTCTATCAAAATGGCACTGGTGCCAATCTCCCACATCTGTTTCCTTGGACCCTCAGAGCCACCCTAGTCCATGAGAGTTTGTGGATATTGGCACTGGTGCCATTCTCCACAATCTCAATTAGTTTCCCACTCTCATTCTATGTCTATGTTAGTGTCAAGTAGATTGACAATAGTGCCATGCTAATAGGGAAGATGGGAACAGATGTGGGAACATTTATGCATTAAATGTTTGAGACATTGGCACTCCCTACCAGTATAGCACTCTCCATCAGGATGGCACTCTGCATTAGAATGACCTTGAGCTTTGGTAATGGGATGCATAGGAATCATTTTACCTTGGATCCTGGGGGCCATCCTAATCCATGAGAGTTTGTGGAGAATGGCACTGGTTCCAATCTCCACAATCTTATGGGTTAGAATGTCACTCTCTAGCAGAATCGCACTAGTGCCAATCTCTATCAGAATGACCTTGAGCTTTGGAAATGGGATGCCAGTCTCTGACATCTGTTTCCTTGGACACACACACACACACAGAGGGAGAGAGAGAGAGAAAGAGAGGGAGAGAGGGAGAGAGGGGGGATCTAGCTCTGTTGCAAGTAGGGGGGGAGGTGGAGCTAGAGAAGGAGAGAGAGGGGGGATCTAGCTGCTGCAAGTGCAGAGAGAGAGAGAGAGAGAGAGAGAGAGAGAGAGAGAGAGAGAGAGAGAGAGAGAGAGAGAGAGAGAGAGAGGGAAGGAGGGGGGTGGCGGGGAAAAGATCTGGAGTGAGAGATAGAACTAGGGGGGTGGAGTGTGAGAGAGGAGAGAGTGTACAAAAGAAAGCGATATGGAGGGTTGGGAACTGAAAAGTCTTTGTGGAATTGCAGTTCCATTTCTTGTCTATTACAACTTTAGAAAATACATAAGTCTCTATGAAATTAAATTTCCATCACTTGACTATTACACCATTAGAGAGAGCATATGTCCTCAAAAGTGCCTACTATGGCATTGGCTTCATGAAAACATGCAGACTTTAAATCCACAGGCCATGCATAACCAGGGATGGCATCACAAATATCCTCACAGACTCTCCTCACAACTTGTTTTGAATCTTTCGCCGACTTGTAAGTATTCAACAACTCCTCTTTTTGCCCCTAGCTTTCCTCATCTTTACCATTTTGTTCAATACAGCTTCTAGCCGCTGCCATGTCCTGTACAAAAATTTAGCTCTTTAGCATAAGAAGTACGTGATTAAAAGAAACGAAAAAAGAAAGCTAGGCATATTCACCTCTTCTGATGAGTTCAAATCAAGCAGCCATGTGCGTAACATATCCTCCTCATACAATTTTCCGCTCATGGGTCCATACAAAAGGGATTTAAGATAGAATTTGAGTTCAGTAAATGAAGTCACATAGTAACTAGCCATTGTCTTGAAGGGAAAGTGAGAGAAGGAGAGTGAGGGAGCGATAGTGAGGGATGCACAGTGAGCTGCTCCTCTTTCAAGAGTGATAGAAAGTGAGGGAACAGACAATGACATAAAGTGAAAGAAGCACCCTTTTTGAGGCAGTCTTATCCTTGGACCACTTTTGGTCAATTATTTATCTCACCTTTTGTATACTTTATGTTGTAGATCACTTTTCTTCACCTCTATCACTCGTTTTTCCCAAGATATACCTCACAATTTGTGATGTAGAGAAATCGTTAGAGAGGGAGAAAGAGAGTGAGAGATAGAGTGAAAGAGAGAGAGAGGATAAGTGTAGGAATCCAGTTCATGAAGCAGAGAGAAAGAGGTAGAGTGAGAGCCAGAGAGAGGGAGAAAGAGGAAGAAGAGGAATCCAGTTCGTCTGATCCAATCCATCTTGCTCGGGTGTGATCAAGTTTGGCCTATTGTAGAAGGTTCTCAAGGTGGGGGGGAGGCTGAGACAAAGGGGGGGATCTTGTTGGAGAGAGAGAGAGAGAGAGAGAGAGAGAGAGAGAGAGAGAGAGAGAGAGAGAGAGAGAGAGAGAGAGAGAGAGAGAGAGAGAGAGAGAGAGAGAGAGAGAGAGAGAGAGAGAGATGGCATTCTCTATCAGAGTGGCACTGGTGCCATTCTCTATTACAATAGCACTAGTGCCATTGTTTTATGTCTATGTCGGTAGTACCATGTTGATAGGGAAGATGAGAACAGATGTGGAACATTGGCACTCTCTTTCAAGATGTCACTCTCTATTAGAATGGCACTGGTGCCACTCTCATTCTATGTATATGTCAGTGTCAAGTAGATTGGTAGTAGTGCCATGTTGATAGGGAAGATGGAAACAGATGTGGAACATTGGCACGCTCTATCAGGATGGCACTCTCTATCAGAATGGCACTGGTGCCACCTCAGGGGGGTCACTATGCATAACCCCTCTATATCACATGCGTTCAAGGTCTATTTTTAAAATCCCTTACCTATAAAATTTTCATTAATAAATTCTACCCCTTTTCTATACAAATCTGTAAATTTTTTCCAAAACTATTTTAAATAGTTCCTTATGTATATTTATTTTTGTAAAATTTAAAAATAAAAAATATCCTTCGATTGAACTCACGTGATAGGGTTACATATGATGAGTGACCCCCCCGAGGGTGCCACTTTTATTCTATGTCTATGTCAGTGTCAAGTAGATTGGAAGTAGTGCCATGCTAACAGAGAAGATGGAAATAGATGTGGGAACATTTATGCATTTTTTGAGACATTGGCATTTGCTCTTAGGATGGCACTCTCTATCAGAATGGCACTGGCACTGGCACTCTCATTTGGGTCAGTCACATAGAGAATTATTTTACCACAGACCTTGAGAGCCATCCTAATCCATGAGAGTTTCTACAATCTCAATTAGTTTGCCACTCTCATTCTATGTCTATGTCAGTGTCAGTAGTAGATTGCCTGAGCAATGCCTTGCTAATAGGGAAGGTGGAAAATAGAGAGAATGGTAGTGGTGCCAATCTCATTTGTGTCAATCACACACAAAACCAGATCAGTGCCCCCTGAAGTTAGATTGCAGAGAATTCTCCATGAGAGAATGGCACTTGTGCCAATCTCATGCTATTCATGCACCTCCTTATTTTGTCACTACTCCAGTCCTTTGTCTTAGGATTTATATCATAAATAACTACTAGACCTCGAGAGTTTGTGGGGATTGGCACTGGTTCCATTCTCTATCAAGATAGCATTGGTGCCACTCTCATTCTATGTGTATGTTAGCGTCAAGTAGATTGGCAGTAGTGCCATGCTGATAGGGAAGAAGGAAATAGATGTGGAACATTGACTCTCTCTATTAGGATGGCACTACTGCCATTCTCTATCAGAATGGCATTGGTGCCACTCTCATTCTATCTCTATGTCAGTATTAAGTAGATTGGTAGCAGTGCCATGCTAACGGAGAATATGGAAACAGATGTGGGAACATTTATGCATAATATTCTTAAGACATTGGCACTCTCTATTAGGATGGCACCCTCTATCAGGATGGCACTGGTGCCATTCTCTATCAGAATGGTGTTGGTGCCACTCTCATTCTATCTCTATGTCAATGTCAAGTAGATTGGCATATGTGCCAGTGTCAAGTAGATTGGCATATGTGCCATGCTGATAGGGAAGATGGAAACAAATGTGGGACATTTATGCATTACATTTTTGAGAGATTGACACACTACCACTATCCACAAGCTCTTATGGATGAGAATGGCACTGGTGCCAATCTCATTTGTGTTAGATTGTAGAGAATTCTCCATGTGAGTTTGTACAAAAAGGGACTTGTGCCAATCTCATGTAATTCATGTACCTCCTTATTATTTGGTCACTAGACCCTGGGAGCCATCATAATCCATGGGAGTTTGTGAAGAATGGCACTGGTGCCAATCTCCACAATCACAATTAGTTAGCCACTCTCATTCTATGTCTATGTTAGTGTTAAGTACATTGGGAGCAATGCCATGCGAACATTTATGCATTATATTTTTGAGACATTGGCAATCTATGTTAGGAAAGCACTCTCTATCAGGATGGCACTCTCTTTCAGCACTCTCTATCCGGATGGCACTCTCTATCAGGATAGCACTCTCTATCAAGATAGTACTCTCTATCAGGATAGCATTATCTATCAGGATAGCACTCTCTATCAGAATGGCAGTGGTGCCACTCTCATTCTATATCTATGTTAGTGTCAAGTAGATTGGCACATCAATGCCATGCTATTAGGGAAGATGGAAACAGATGTGGAATATTTATGCATAACATTCTTGAGACATTGTTACAGTGCCACTATCCACAAACTCTCATGGATTAGAATGGCACTAGTACCAATTTCATTTGTGTCTTTCACAAAGAGAATCATGCATGTGAGTTTGTACAAAATGGTACTTGTGCCAATCTCAGCAACGTTAAGTAGATTGGCCACAATGACCAACCAAAAAACAAGGTGAAAATAGATCAACCAAATGAATTAGCCATTTCAAAATCATATTCTAGATACTATTAGTAGTTCAAATCTACCACAAAATGATCTTATTTTCTCTCTTATCTCTAATTATTAGTAGTATAAATCTTTAAATATAACTCTCTCTAATTGCTCATGCAGGAATATAATTCTCTCTAATTGGTCATGCAAGAATGGCTAAGGGAAAGAGAAAGGTTTCAAAGGTGAGAACTTTTGATGGAATCTCTGCTGGAAAGGGATGGTACTTGGACATATTCAGTAGTGAACTGCAATGGCTCAAGAAGATCCATTGTTTAGTTAATCTCTTAGAAACTTCATTTGAAGATGTGGGGGAGCTTAAAGAGATAGTGGAAGCTAAAGTCCAAGAAACAGATTGTCTTGAGGTTCGTCCCGATGGTTCTACAGTGTATCTTTTGGATCCCACTTGCTATGACAATGCCAGGATGATATCCAATATGGATGACTCGATGGAATCCAAGGGATGGACCATTGAGCATGAGAATTTAAACAACACTCAAATCTTGGATGCCTTTTCTGCAATGTTAAAGATTTTAAAGGAAGATAATGCCATGGCTAATAAGAGATCAAAGAAACTCAAGAGAATTGAAGAAAAAAGCAAAGAGAAGGATGAGGAGAAAGAGTCAAGTCCACTATCTAGCACTTGAATGGCTACAGAGAAGGTGTTCGACAAAGATATGACTGAGGATACAAGCACTCTCGGCGACAAGCCAAATGTATCTGGAATAGACGATAGAATAGTGCCACATGAGAAAGCAATGAAAAATATTGATTATAAAGCAATCCAAAAGAAAATTGAAAAAATTGAGAAGAAGGATACTAGCTTGTCAGGATTTATGGATTATGTAGAGTATTTCCCATTTGGGCTTGAGTACGAGGTGTCGGTCCCGGTTGTGAATTGCCATAAAGCACCAAGTAAATATGTGTACAGAACCTTGACTCTTTCCTATGTCAATGAATTGGTACACAAATTTGCTACTATGTCAAAACACCCGGCAACATGCGCATATCTCATGCCATTCCACATGCACTCAAAGACTCCAATGCACAAGCATGAGGTACAGAAAGAAAGATTATGGGAATATAATTATTGGATTCTTGCAGGTTAGCACTCAATACTTGCAGCAAACTTTTTCGTGGAAAGTGCACCACAAGGAGAAGTGTTTGTTCCAAGGAAGAGCTTCTAAACAAGGAGGAAGTCACGCAATGTTGTCAATGCTTCGGTCGGTGTGAGTTGTAAGATATCATCAATGGCTAACATGGAGGCTCAAACAGTTCTAAAGAACCAGCCATACATTGACATCTTGCAACATTTACGGTCCCAATGGATTGCGTTTGGACGACCAAATAAGCCGGACCCAGGACTTGTGAAAGGTCATGCAGATCGCCAAAATTGGGATGTAAGTATTCCTCTCTTTTTATTGCTATATTTGTTCATGAAATTTTCAAGTATATTTTTTAATTCAAGTTACAAGGTATTTTGGAGATCGGATCTAGTTATTTCACAAAAGAGAGAGTTGTACTGGTGCCATTTTTCATAGAGAGAATCATGAGAATGGCACTAGCGCCACTCTCTCTTAAGTGAGAATAATCAGATTGTCATCGATTTTGAAACAATGCTATCGATGTATGACTCGATCTCATCTATTGTATGTACTGTTTATGATTTTCTTTTCAAAAGTTTGTGTTAATTGCAAATGTGTCAATGGGTGCCAAGTTCGCCACCAAAGACACCCATATGGTGACCTATGAGGATGACATATATGAAAAATGGATACAAATTTTGAGATTAGTGCAAGAGAGAGGTCGTCAATCAACCATAACATATATGAGATGCTTGTTGGGATTGGATGATGACAGTGATCCAAGAGGAGATAAAGTCGGGACATTGTACTCATTAAGTCCAAAAAAGACAACAAGGAAGTTACCGACATGGCTCAAAGGGCATTGGGAATGAAGCAAGACGAAGCACTTAGAGAGGAGCTTATGAAAGTATTCACCTCACGACATCCAAATCCCACCTTTGGAACATGGGATAACTTTGCAGGGTATTTTGGTATTACTTCCACTGCTTTTCAAAGATTTCATGGAATTTGTGAGACATGGCTAAAGGAAAAGCTATAGGTTGAAAGATCAACGCCTGAATTCCCACTAGCTGCATTTAGCTATGCTGAATGGTTAATAGAAGTAAGAAATGATGACAGTGTTAAGTCAAAAAAGTGTTTTCCATGGATGGTCTCTCTTGTCAATATGGAAATGTAAGGTGACGAGTTTTTGTCCACGACACTTTCCAGATGGACTTGCAATCAGCTTGTGGATGCTTGACACTACATAAGGATTTGCAAAAAACATTGATTGGAATAAAGCTACATTTGGGAAGTTAATTAAAGGTGTAATGCAGTCCACACTCTCTCCATCACAGTTTGTTCTTTTGTCAATTTTGAATATGACAGAGATGGCTAATCTTAAGAATTCCATTGATGAGTGTTCAATTTGGAGTTGAAGATTCATGTGTGTTATTCACATAGAAGATGAGGCGCTAATGGGTCTGACTGAAACATTTGGCATTTTGACATTCTTGACCTCAAATGGTGGATATGAAGCATCATATGTTTTTGCAAGGATGATCAGTTTGTAGTTGACTTCTTCACCAAAGGAGTTGTGACAAGGCATGCATTATCCTCTGAAAGAAGAGTGGTGTCCTTGGTGATGACAAAAGCACAAGCCGTAGAAGTCGAGTCCATTTGTTCTGATCTTTTAACAAATTATCCAAAGATAGATTTTGGTATGGAATTGAAAAGCCACTCTAAACACGTGCTGGTTCACCACCACCACGTGATTTAGAAGATGATGGTGAGCCAATGGGACCCTTGCCTCCTATAGCTGCCAAAGATATTGCTAATATTCCTCTTGTTATGTCTCTGGATGAATTGTAAAGGGATCTATAGCATGTCGATTCTTGTTCAAAAATAGTAGTATCGACCATTTCAAAAATATAACACTGCCACTTTTTAATTGATATTGGTTTTGTGTGATATGGACCCAATGCATTGTTATGTTTGTGTTTCCAAAGTGTTTGAATTGAATTTATTTGCACCGATCTGTCAAAATTTGGAGAGTGGCACTAGAGCCATTCTCTGATGATACTTATACATTTTCTCTGCCACTTTTTATGAGGTTGTGGAGAAGAAGACAAAGGTTATTTGCAATGCATTTTTTGTTGTATTTTAAGTGCTTCATTGAGAACCTTATTGATGTGGTGATAGGATATAGCACTTTGTACAATTCTCTATGTCAAAAGTGACATTTTCCTTTACTTCATAGGGAGAATGGCGCTAGTGCCATTCTCCATATTCTTAGATGGAGAATGCCATGACAATTACATTGTATAAATGAATGCATTTCTTGGAATTATACTCCATAGGAATTATTGATGTAGGGAAGGAGAGAGGGACAAATACTACAAATGAAAACATGACACCGAAAATGTGTACATTGTTGGAAGTGGTATCAGGAGAGAGAAACTTTGAGGTCAATAAGGATGTTGGAATGAATGATGAAAGAAAGGAGAGAGAGATAATTAATACGCAGGAGAACATGCCACTGGAAATGGGGACAACTACACGCAACCTCATTGGCAATATATTTTTGGAAGTGGTGTCAAGAGCTAGTGAGTGTGAGGTCACCTCAAATCTTGGTGATTGTTGTCTCTGTGCCAACATGGACTTAGGTAGAATAGAATGTGTGTGTAGAGTAGCGGCAAAGCTTCGCTTGTACTTGCATATAAGGCTAGAAATAATCCCTCTTAGATATCCAACTTGCATGTTCTACATGCAAGTTCTACATACGATTCCTACATGCAACTCCTATATGTGAGTTCTACATGCGAGTTCTACATGCGACTCCTATGTGCGAGTTCTACATGTGAGTTCTACATGCAACTCCTACATACGAGTTCTACATGTGAGTTCTACATGCAACTCCTACATGCGAGTTCTACATGCGAGTTCTACATGCAACTCCTACATGCAACTCCTACATGCGAGTTCTACATGCCAGTTCTACATGCAACTCCTACATGCAACTCCTACATGCGAGTTCTACATGTAACTCCTACATGCAACTTCTATATGCAAGTTCTACATGTAGAGAGAGAATGTCTTACAATTCCTACATGCAGAGAGAGAAGCTCTCCAACTTGTATAAAGACCCCATAATGGAATGAAGCCCACACTCTTTAGGGCATTGTGTTGAGTTCTACTTTGGTATTCCAAGCAATTGTCTCAAGTGTCTATGCTTCCTTGCATTCCACATCCAAAAGCATGTCCTAACCTTGCAACTCCTCCTCCCCTCTCCTCCAACCTTGCAACCCATCCTCTCCCTCTCCTCCTCCCTCCTCGTCCTCCCTTCTCCTCCTCCCTCTTCCTCCTCCTCCTCCCTCCTCCTCTCCTCCTCCTCCTCCTCCTCCTCCTCCCTCCTCTCTCTTCTTTCCCCCATGCTCTTACATCTTCTTCCTCTCCCACTCCTATGCTCCCCCTAAACCCTTAGTTCCTCAATGCTTAACGTCCATGATCTACAAGGGAGATGAGTTCTCCACCATGTACTCTACCCTGAACCTTGGAACCTCTTCTAAACTCAGGAACCTCTCTGTAAACCTTGAATCCTCCTTCTAAACCTGGAACCTCTTCTAAACTCTGGAACCTCCTTCTAAACCTTGGAACTCCTTCTAACCTTGGAACCTCCTAAACTCTGAAACCTCCTTCTAACCCTGAAACTCCTCCTAAAACTTGCAACCCCCAATGAAGGCGAAAGCCTTCATTACCTCAACCATGATGATACATGTTCCTTTTACACATGCCTGCACTATGTTTACTTACCACACTTAAGCCTACATCTCTCACTGGAACATGACTCGAGGTCCTAAGCTACACGTATACTACAAACGACAACCCCAATATATCTATAGGTTGTCAACAAAAAGCCTCGGAACCCTGCATACTGAGAATACCCTGCTCTTCCTATGGAAGCCATGCGAAAGAGCCAACATTTAGCGCTGCTGTCGGGGAGACTAGCGTCTCAAGTAAAGAGTAAACATACACAGGTATGTGTAAAAAACAAACTACTTCAAACTTTCACGAACATATCACTCAAGAGCTAGGAGAGCTAAAATTTTTACAACTCAAGTAAAAAAATAAAAAATAGTTCCTGGCTGAAACTCTTCGCTACCGGTTTAGGAAAATGCATGGTTTCTGGAAAAACAACACCTTAAGTAATAAATCAGACCATGGGATGGTTGTTATAGTGTAGAGCTTAAAGTTTTGAACATTTCTCCTTTTCACGGAAGCACATTCTGACACAACCACCAAAAGTTATGGGCAATCAATGATTAAAGGTTCTAAATGCCATAACCCAAAAGGAAAATTAAAACCACCTCCCTAGTCAAAAGTGGATAAACTCAAAGGTGCATATGTGTTTGACTAAATCCACAGCTCCCCCTCCTTCCCTATAAAAGAGCACCCATACCTCTCATACTTTTTCTTTCACACCTTGCCTCCATCCTCTTCCCCATTCTAAGCCCTACGCAAGACACTCCTCCCTCTCCATCGACCACCACCCTACTCCCATCCTCACATGGTAAGTTACTTCGAGCCCATCTCACAACGATAACCTAGCCATCCACCCACTGTCCATTGGTCCTCAACAATCCCGTTACATCGAGAAAGACCTGGAGAGCGTTCAGGTGACCATATCTTCCTTTTGATTTCCGTCGAGGTTTTCTGTTCATCAAATTTTTTCTTCTCTCTTTTTCCCCCTCCACCTTCCTCCCTCCACCACCATCCCCTCCACTTTCCCCCCTCCCTCCATTCTCCCCCCTCCCCCCCCCCCTCCATTCTTTCCCCCTCCTTCCCTCCCCCCCTCCCATCTCCACCTCCCCACCCCCCTCTCCCACCACCATCCCCTCCACTTTCCCCCCTCCCTCCATTCTTTCCCCCCCTTCCCTCCCCCCCTCCCATCTCCACCCCCCCACCCCCCTCTCCACAACCCTCCCCTCCATCTCCACCACCGCCCCTTTCCTCACCCCCCCCCACCCCCCTCCTCCATCTCCACCTTCCCCCCCCTCCATCTCCACCTCGGGGGGGTCACTCATCATATGTAACCCTATCACATGAGTTCAACAGAAGGATTTTTTTAGTTTCCAAAATTTACAGAAATAAATATACATAAGGGACTATCTAAAATAGTTTTGAAAAAAATTTACAAATTTGTATAGAAAAGGGGTACATTTTATTAATGAAAAAATTATAGATAAGGGATTTTAGAAATAGGCCTTGAACGCACGTGATATAGAGGGTTTATACATAGTGACCCCCCTGAGATCTCCACCACCCCCTTCCCATCTCCCCCTCCACCACCACCCCTTTCTTCACCCCCCCCAACCCCCCTCATCCATCTCCACCATCCCCCCTACCATCTCCACCACCCCCTCCCCATCTCCCCCTCCACCACCACTCTCTTCCCCCCCCTCTCTCTCTCAACACCTATTTCATTAATTTTGGACTAGTGCACTGTCCAAATTCCTTTTTTGAGATAATTTTGGATAAAGCATTTCAAAAAAAGAGGCTCTTATAAAACAAAACTTTGAGTCAAAAAGTAAGATTTGGAAAAGCAAATTAGTGATGTGACATGTTATTAAAACTGGAGTACATTAAAAAAAGAGAACTTCATGTTAAAAGAGACAAAAAGTAAGAATTAAAAAAATCAAATTAGAAAAAAAACTAGAGTACATTTAAAAAAAAGCATGACACATTTGTACAAGAAGTAGATCATATAACTCAAAGCCATATGGTGTTAAAAAACACCTTCCATTAGCTCAGCCTAGAAGATGTCATCTTTGTCTCTCTTGTCTATTACAACTTTACATTAGAGAACTAAAAATTCTTTGTGGAACTGTAGTTTCATTTCTTGTCTATTATAGTTACTTTAGAAAACACATAAGTCTATGGAATTAAATTTCATAGTTACTTTGAATTTCTATGGAATTAAATTTCCATCACTTGACTATTAAGTCATTAGAGAGAGCATATGTCCTCGAAAGTGCCTACTATGGCATTGGCTTCATGAAAACAAGCAGACTTTAAACTTGCAGGCCATGTGTAACCAGGGCTGGCATCGCAAATCTCCTCACAGACTCTCCTCACAACTTGTTTCGAATCTTCCGCCGACTTGTAAGCATTCAACAACTCTTCTTTTCTCTCTTGGCTTTCCTCATCTTCACCATTTTTTTCAATACAGCTTCTAGCCACCGCCATATCCTGTACGAAAATTTAACTCGTTCGCATAAGAAGTACGTGATTAAAAGAAGCGAAAAAGAAAGCTAAGGATATTCACCTCTTCTGCTGAGTTCAAATCAAGCAGCCATGTGCGTAACATATCCTCCTCGAATGATTTTCCCTTCATTGGTCCATACAAAAGAGATCTAAGATAGAATTTGAGTTCAGTAAATGAAGTCGGGTAGTAACTAGTCATTGTCTTAGAGGGAAAGTGGGAGAAGGAGAGTGAGGGAGCAATAGCGAGGGATGCACAGTGAGCTGCCCCTCCTTCAAGAGTGATAGAAAGTGAGGGAAGACGTAAAGTGAAAGATGAATACAAGTTAATCAGAAGGACTAGGATGTAGGAAATAAGAGAGTGTTTGTGGAAGGACTACGATGGAAGATTACAAGTGCACTAAGGCACGATGTGTTCGCTATGATAAGGATAAGGGTTGGAATAAAGTGAGAGAAGCATTGGAAATGCTCTACTTTCAGTGAGTGGAGACTGTCCAACTGAATAAAATTTTGCAGAGCATTGGGAATGCTGTACTTTAAGTGAGTGGAGCATTAGGAATTGATACTTTGCCATGAAATATATTACAAATATTACATCATCACATATTCATATCAAAATTCTCATCACAGAAGGTTATATTTCCTAATAATCACATCATCACACATTCATATCATAAAATTGTGTGCATGAAATAAATATATAAATATCATGACTAAATGCCACTTAAGTAATAAGTCAGAAATTGGTGTATAATCAACAAAAACTACATCATGATTCATACATTGCAACAAATAAATGTCAACCATAATATTCATGGAGTAAACAACATCATGAGAATATGCTCCTCATGCATATATACAAACACAACATCATACATGCATCACAACTCTTCTGATGCTTCTAGTGGAGACTATGGCAACTCTTCTGATGCTTCCAATGGAGGCTGTGGTGCTCTAGATGTACACTCAGTCTCTACTTCTTCTGTAGTATGTAGTGCTTTCGGAGTAGATTCAATATCCTCTTCCTTAAATGCAAGCGGAGGCTGTGGCAACTCTTCTGATGCTTCCAGTGGAGGCTGTGGTGCTGTAGGTGTACACTGAGTCTCTACTTCTTCTGTAGTGTGCAGTGCTTTCACAGTAGACTCAGTCTCCTCTTCCTTAAATGCAAGCTCTGATATTGCTTCAGTTGCACGTTGTATTCTAATGGCAGCAATTAGGTCTCGAATGATTTCAGCCCTAAACAATTGTATATCCTCCTCTGAATATTTGAGCTCCAAAGAGTCTTCCGATGAGATCTGTGGCTTAAGTGAGAAAATTTCATTGAAACTCAACATGCAGTTGTAGGCAACTCTCCACCCACAACTATGCCCATCTTCCTGCTCTACTACTAAATGCTTTTGGAAGTCTACCGAGTCTTTGTACTGTCCTGTTTCTTTGATAGCAGATACCAACTTCTCAATCGACCTGCTCATCATGACATATTAAGAAAACTTAGTGTGTCTATTACATAAGGTACATAATATAGAGGTAACAACAGATTAATAGAATACTTATGTTTGCACTGAGCCATGAAAGCCTGCAATCGAGTTAACAAACCAACAATAGTTGTCTTCAAGGTCCCAAACCACCAGACTCCAATGTTCCCTACACGAATAATTAAGAACCATTATTATTTAACACAATGTTGCCAGTATAAGATGAAAATAAAGGTTGCCATGATACATCTCATGATATGCCATAAATAGGACTCGCATGCCATGTAAATGTAAAGGCTGTAACCATTTACAAACATCGGCTATTGTCTTTCTGCTATCGCTAAGTATAGGAGAAAGGAGGGAATCCAACATATACACACAATTTTGTACGGCTCTACCAAATCGTGAGATAACTATACTACACCAACAAATAAATGAATATTAGCTTATTAGATTTAATCAAAATAATGAATTATCAAGCAGAGAAAAAGTTTGTATCAAACCTGAGAATGGCCATCATAACGTTGTTATTGACCTCATTTGAAGCTCTAGAGAGGATTGAAATCTCCTCTCCCCCAAATTCAAGATACTGAGGTCTATGTTGAATCATAACCCTAACATTAAAAGAGCTTCCCAATTCTTCCAATGAAGCCATGTTTGTAGAGTTGAGGTCTTCTATCCCCTTTGACTCTTTGATGGCATTCATTTCGCACTCCTCTGAGCCATTATCTATTTGCCTTGTGGGAGGGTCCATAATGTCGCCCTTAATGATTGCTCGAATGGTACATGTTATAAATGCATAGAGATGCAAATCCGTATATGTTGACAGTGTGGTGTCATTTTGTATCTCAAAAATTTGACCAAGTACCAAAAAGCAATTGTAGCCCACCCTCCATCCACAATTATAGATGTGGCTATTCTCTTGATGTGATACCTGACATGTTATATACTCTATTTGTTGTGCCGAGTCACATTGCCGCATTACTGTGTCGATAGCACCTACTAACTTTCGAGCTGATCTGCACATCAAAACATATAACAACAGTGAATATGTGCATTGCATATCAATCTACATGTCAAGAAGTGACAACAAGTGTAGTCGATACTTACTCTAACACAGTGCCATGGATGGATGTCATTGAGTTGGCAAAGAAGCACTTCTTCGCAAAGATGTCCACGACTACCAGACTCCAATGTGAGCTACATTATCAATAAAGAATAATTACTGTGTTTGAGACAATTCTAGCAATGCAATAGAAAAAACAAGTAGGGTTTGATGCTTACTTCTCATAATATGCTATAAAAATAACTCGTGCATCATTCATAGGAACATGCTTCAACCACTTGCAAACATCCTCTATGGTTTCTTCTTTGTTGCTAAGCACTTCCGAAATACGAGGACCGAGCATATATGAAACGCTTTGTATATTTTGTGAAAAATTTGCTATAACATTACTATATTTAAAAAAAAGTATTAGCTTCTTGGGTTTAATCAAAATAAGCAAAGTATAAAGCCAAGGAAAAGGCTGCATCAAACCTGAGGATGGTTGTAATGACTTTGACATCAACCTCTTTCTTAGGATTCAAGAGGATTGAAATCTCTTCTTCACCAAATTCAAAAAAATGAGATTGTTGTCAAATTAACAACATAGTGGTGAATGAACTTCCAATGTGCTCCAATAGATTCATATTTTCATGACTCATCTTATTGAGAGAGTAGTCTACATCGTATTCTTCTTCACTTGCTATGTCTTCTACATCCTCCTTCTACTATAAAAATATAAAAAAGTTATGCGATGTACACATTCCAAATAAAGGCTTAAACAAGCAGATAAGGTTTCATACATGCTTTCATTAGAGTGAGTCTCTCCTCCGCTTGGAGCAAAAATTTAAAAAGTAAGGTTTCATACATGCTTTCATTAGAGTGAGTCTCTCCTCCTCTTGGAGGAAAAATTTAAAAAGTTATGAGATTTACACATCCTAAATAAAAATAAAGGTTTAAATAATCATAGAAGTATAAAGATAGCATGCTTTCATTAGACTCAGTCTTTTCTCCTCTTGGAGGAAAATATAAAAAAGTTATGAGATTTACACATCCCAATTAAAGGCTTGAACAAGCATACAAATATAAAGATAAGGTTTTATACATGCTGCAATGTAGTCATATTTTTAGGTTGTTTCCCAATGGTAGTAATTAGACGCTGAATACTCTCAGCCCGAAATGCTAGCAGATCGGCTTCTGTATATGATTCCATTTTGACTGGTAACTCCAAATCAAAAATCTATCTAAGAAACAACATGCAGTTGTAGGCAACTCTCCACCCACAGTTGTGCCCATCTTTTTGCTCGACTGGCAGACGTCTTTTGAATTCTACTTGATCTTGTTGCTCTGTGGTTGTTCTGACAGCAGATACTAGTCGATATGCAGCACTGTCCATCATGACATATTAAATATATTAATATGTCATGATCATAAGATACAAAATAAGAAAGTATAAAAAATATTAAGAGAATAATTACCTTGGGGAGTTGGCATGATAGCCTTCCATTGAATTCACAAACCACAAACGGTTGAGTTCAAGGTCCCAGACGATCAGACTCCAATGTGAGCTACACGACCAGAATAAAAATGATTATTGTTTTACACAAACTTGCCAAAGAAATAGTAAAAATAAGGTTAGAGTTGATACTTACGTCTCATGATAAGGCATTAAGATGACTCGCACCCCATCTAAATTCAAAGGGCTTAACCAGGTACAAACATCTTCTATAGTCTTTTGAGGAGAGCTAAGAATAAAAGAAAGGAGAGCATCGAGCATGTAGACACGATGCTGCACTGCACTAGGAAGCTGAGAAATATTTACACTGCACCAAGAAATAAACAAACGTTAGCTCATAGAATTGATTTGCATTCTGCACTAGGAAACTGATATATAACTACATTGTGAATAAATAAACAGATGTTAGCTCATTGAAGTAGCAACAAATAAACAAACGTTACCTGAGAATGGCCAAGATAACATTGTCATTAACCTCTTTTAAAGGATTGGAGAGGATTGAAACCTCCTCTCTACCAAAGCTCAAATACTGAGGTTCTCATTTCAAATTAACGATCCTAACTTCAAATGAGCTCTCCATTTTATCCAATGCAGCTAAATTTGCAGAATGGGTCTCTGTCATAGCTTGTATTCTATGTTTGGGGTCATTCTACTTTTCCATGGTGTCTTTAAAGCTCTTGTGCTCATGGGATTCTTCAATCAAATTTAGAGGTGGTTGCATTGTTAAAGTAGAAGGGAGTGCCTCCATATTGACTTCATCCATTTCTTCTCCCTCTATTGCCTGTAAAAAAATATGAGAGATTAGATTCATTATCTTTAAATTTAAATCTTATTTAAAAAATTGTATTTAGTTGAGAAATAGAGAGTTCATACCACTAAGTATTGTCGTAGTGGCCTTTTTTCATAACCTTGCGAGCCATAATTATCAAAGAAGGCATCATCATGTTTGTCTACATCCACCAACCTCTCTTTGAACGGGTCATGTAAGTCCATCTTTTCATCATCATCAACTGGGACATTATGATCTTCAAGGTAATCATCCATGTCATTAGTGTTCTTGTGGTCTATCTCTTTTTCATAGCCTGTGGTTAGATCTGCTTGAAGCTGAAAATAAGCCATGAAATGCTTATTTTCAATAATATTTGTGGAGTTGCCTTTTCTGAGGAGATCCTCAAATAAATATCCCATCCTGCACAAGGTGACCTCCCAACCCGCCGGTAGCAAATTCTCCATCATGGTAAGCAAGAGACTCCCACTTTTTGCAGGACTTCCATAGTTGTTTTTTAAAGAATGTATGGACCTGGGAATATCTTGTTCTTCTAGCATCAATCTCAAATTATTTGAATTCCCTCTTATGTTCTTTTGTAAGGAGTGATCAGGGTTGGGACTCCGCATACACAAAAAGAATAATTCAAGAGATTGAATCGCTATGCCACATTCTCTCTTGCCTCTCTTTGCTGCATAAACACCACTATAGATCTTCAAATCTGATGAATATGCTCGCTCTAGAGTAACCTGCATGGCTTCTTTGTCTTTTTTATCAACAAAAATGACAATGTTGCAAATTGCCACTTTGCTAATGGTGGTATATACTATTCTATCAATGAAGTTATGGATATCATCGCTAGAAACTTCATTGATAAAGAATAGTTGTGGCTTATCCCATGCTGACTCATTCTTGAAGAAGTCATCTTCTGAGACTCCCCTGAAGTTCACAAGCTTTCCAGACTCTGCCGTAACCTCTACATTGAATTGAAAGCTTTGGTGCATATCTGTTGGCATCCTTATCTCGTTGATTAATCTTTCCACATATGCAACCACCTGTTGAGGGATTTCTTTTCTCATATAAGAGGTTACTATTTCTGACCCATCTTCATCCTTTTTAATCCACCTGTTTGCCCATAGCTTTACCTTGGGTGTTGACAAAGAAGCTATATGCTTCACCACATTATAGTCAATGTTACAATGAGTAAGTGGAATTTGTTTCTCTGACAGCAAATACTTAATGGCACTATGCACTACATCACGCCTCACCTGTACATTGATGCATTCTTCCATGTAGTGGTCTTTGTCTTTTTTTCCAAAAAACCATTCTTTCTTTAAAATTTTTTGTGCTGCCATGGATGCATACTTGTCAGGTAAGTACTTTATAGGCCTCCACATCCTTGCCGTCAACTCCTTCTTATCCATTACCTTTGACTTTACAGAGATAAACAAAAGAGCTTCATAGGTCAACTGTCCACGCTGACAAGCAATGCACGTTTCCAGCATCTCATTGAACACTTCAACAGGACGAAATATGATAGAAGTGTAGTCAGCATATCTGTCCCTCACCACCTTGAGGCTTGTCATACTTTCTTCTCGCTCTTGAGTTCCCCTAGGCACAACTGCACTCAAAGAAGTATAGAAGTTCGTGAGTGTGTCGGCGTCTGCTTTTGTGACCTTTCGCTTCAAATCAGGATTTGGAGAACCAAATGTTGTCCATATAACCCTTGCCTTCTGTAAGACCTCTGATGTTGAGGATATCTAACGCTTTCCATGGACATAATGATTAAGTCTTTCGGACTCAATCAAATACTTGATCTCATGCTTGAATATACAGATTGTTGCAGGATAATAATGGAATGAACTTATCTTTGCAAATTGTTCTGGAGTGAGTCTTTTGACCTCCTTTGCTTCCCTTGCAATTTGATTACAAGCATAAGCCCAATAATGACCATCAATGGGTTGGAATCTGCAATGAAGGAGGAATTCCTTCTTTGCTTCCTTTAGCATATTCTCACCTTGTGCCTCTTCGCCTTGTTCATGTGGAATATTTTTAAGAGTGTCTTTAAAGAATCGACTGAAGGTTTCCTCGAAATGTGTAGGCCCTGTAAATGTTATTTGATCCAGAAAACTATTTTTGATTGGACAAAACATTATTGGGCGCAAGACCACATTGCTTGCCACAGGTTTCTTACCATCTCTCAAAGCCTCGTATATTTGCATTGCATAGGATATATCAAGGCTTCGGCTATTAGTAAAGAGAGCTGCAACTTCCACATCTTTGGCATTCACAAACCACGTCCTTTGACCCCAGATATATCCCACATCATCATTTGTAACTGCTTCATTAAGATGCAGATTAAGATTTTTGATTGATGTGAGTTCATCCTGATCATCTTCAGCCTCGGGTTCTGAGTCTTCTTCATCTTTCTCTTCTTTTAACCATTTTTCATCCACATTATCTCTCTCTACAATGGGACGATGTCTTTTTTTACTACTTGGAACCGTACCTCTTATGTTTAATGTTCAAGACAATGAAGATAACATTCTACTAGTGAGTTGATGCCTTACTTGCTACAACTTGAAGTGGCCAATGATGTGCGTGTCATGATTGAGAGTAATCGATAGGGGAAATTACTGGTGGTGGAGGGCCATAAAGATTTCAACCTCATCCAGGAAGTTCTTGAAGAATGGAGTGATCAAAATCATCAATGGTCAATAACAGAATATAATACAGGAAAGCTTCCTCCTGTAGACCAACTAAGGGTGAGGGTTAGATGTGACAAGAGAGAATTAGAGGGCGCATTCCATATGCCAAGTCACGTTGGTGGTGAATTATTTCCTCAATTTAACATGTCACAAATAAATATGCTAAGGACTGCTCCACCCATCAATAGTAAAAGTGCTATGCAAGCTTCTCATATGGATATACAACTAGGGTACAAAGGTCGCTATATCAAGAAGAACACTGCTAAGGCCTTTTTAAAGAGACTTCTGAATGCATATTTTCCATGAAGGTACGTATGCCAAATTTTCAATTGATTTTCTCTCAAGTTACTGTAATGTTCTTTGGGCTAATTGGGTTGTCGTTTGCCATGCAGATAGATATACTTTAAAATATTGTCTAAGTATGTACATACCAGGATGTGATCCACTTGGAACACCAAAGTTTCCTATCCCCATTAAGGAAGTCTTTCAGATAAAAAATGTGGATTTTGAGGTGCATGAGTCAACTATTATAGGTGCTGGCCATGGCTTATTTGTGCATGACTTCATTAAGAGAGGGACTACTATTCTCCATTACGGAAGTGACAAATATGTGTATCAAGATTGGAAAGAATTGTGTGAGGTTATACCAAGGCTAAAGAAGTATTCTATCCAAGATGACCCTTATGTTTCTATGGAGGATATGGTGTACATTGTTGGCGATGTTCAGCATGGCAATGTGGTCGGGTATAGCTGTAGAAATACACATTCAAAGCCAAATGTTTGTTATGTATTTTTGCCTTATTTACCACCTTGGTCCATCATGAGCACATAGATTAAAGCCTAAGGTATGGTATAGGAAAGAATCAAAGTAGCCACCCTAGGATGTAGACTAGCATCCATTACCTTGTTAAGTGATCCTTCAACACTAATTTGTTCTCTAGGGATGTGGTTCAATCCTTTTTCTACCTCCCCTCTTAAGTATTCATTTTGAATCAGGTTCGTATCCAATGAAGCTATATGATTCCAAGTATGGTTAACGAATTGGGAAAGGTTTGGTTCTGCACAATGACATGAAAGCATCCCTTTTTCCCTAAAGGTGAGCCAAGGTTTTGTTAATAATTCGCCAATGTTGCTCTTGAAAGTCCAACTAAAAGAAATGTTCCTCATTATGGAGTTTACGTTTTGGAGGTCATTTTTCAAAAGGAAGCAACCGATTAGCTTTTTTATTGAAAAACAATCCATTAGAGGGTTATGTGGAGATGTGGATTGAGAATATCCACAAGGAGAAATGTGGATGAGAGGATCCCACATTGTTTGAATATTCTAAAGGCTCTCTTTATATAAGAAACCTATCATGTATTGTTGATATAGCACATTGGAATAGATTGAGTGCTTCATACTTCCTGTCTCTCTCCCCATGGCTTTCCGTACTTGATTTGATCCTCCGTGATCTTTATGCTCATTAAGTAATAGATTAGGCTATTATGATCCACACTTTGACATGGTATCAAAGCTTAGGTTTAGCTAAGCCTAGATTGAGATTGAGAGAGAGAGATCTTCATCCATACTTGTGAGAGGAATTTTTTGTTCATTAGAGAAATTTCCATCCATTTCTTAGAGAAGAATTCCTTTTAGATCTTCTTTCCTTTGTAAGAGAGAGCTCTATACTGTGAGAGTTATTTTGAGATTTGTGAACCTTAGGGAAAGATATCTCTTGTGAGAGATCGGAGAGAGAGAGCGCTTTCTCCATTGAGAAGGAGACATGAGTCGAGAGCTTGGCTAGTGCTAGTCACCCCAGTTCCTCAAAGGCAAGGCTTCATCAAAGGCCACTAGCACACATGAGCCCACGACATCTCCGAGTGAACCTTATGTCTCTCCATCTACAAACAACTATCACCCTCAATGCCTTCTTGTGGAGGCACATCAATTGAAAGTAGATTGGCATTTTCTGTCTTTGAAGTTGCTTCCTTTTTGGCTCTACAAAACTTTTCATGATGATTGTTTTTGCCACAGTGTTTGCATGGATTGATCTTGAAGCAGTCTTTTGAGAGGTGATTAGTCTTCTTACAATGATTGCAAGGTGAAAACTTGCCCTTCTGGATTTTTATGGCATAGGTTGTATCATTGCCTTTCCGGAGTTCCATGTGCCTTTCTTCTTCTTGAAGAGCAGAGATAAGACCTTCAAGATTAGGATTAGGAAGATTTTTCAAAGTGGTAACAACATGATCATAATCTTCAAGCATACTCTTGAGCAACACTGCCATAGCATCATCTGTAGTGATAGGAGAGTTGATAGAAGCAAGTTGAGTCGTGAGACTCTACATGTAATTGACATGGGCAGCCAAAGGAGTGCCACTAACCATCTTCAATTCAAAGAAAGCAATCTTAAGTGATAATTTTGAGATGTGAGAGCTAGCACCAAAAATAATGTCAAGCTTCTGCCAAGCTTCTAAAGGAGACTCTAAGTCAGAGATGTGATGAATATAGTCATCTCCTAAAGCAAGAGCAATGATGCCATATGCTTTCTCCTCTCTAGCAAGATCTCTTGCCGGGCGTGTCAGAGCTGAGAATTCTCCAGCATTGGAGGCTATTGAAGAAGAAGTTGAAGCCGGTTTGACAAGTCCCTAGAGGTTTTCCCTCATTAATGCAAACTTGACCTTCATCTATTCCGTGTCAGGTCGCCATAGCTAGCTTCTTCAAAGTCGACTGGTTTTTTTCGGTTTTCTCCTTGAATATGCAGCCATTGCTACTCAGATTTCAACAGCAGCTTTCCCTCAGTGTCATCCAGCATGGGCTGAGAGGAATTTGTAGATAGATAGGTACACAGGCAGAATTGTGCGAATTTTTGTCGATCAGTGTGAGTGTTGGTATTCCACGTACAGTCAAAATTTCAGAGAAAGCTTGCAGCTGTGGAAGTTTGCCCATATAAGGGGAGTTTGCAGCTCAGAGGGTTTGGGCAAAGGTCATTTGTAGGCAGAGAACAAAGCTCTCAAAGATTTGGGGAAGAAGGAGGAAAATGGAGAAGAAGAAGATGGAGAAGAAGAAGATGATGTGGCACAAATGGGCTCAAGGGGGATCAAAGGGCTCTGATACCATGTTGGTAAACTGAAAAGAAAGTATGGAGTGAACACAAACTTAGAATTCTTGCTTATAGAATGAAGAAAGGTGAGGTCCTTAAGTAGGCACCTCTTACATGATCAGTGACATCTCTGATGACCTCTGAGCTCCACAATCATCTCCTCAATCTGCTCCTAGATTCTCTCAATCATCCTATGTGGCTTCTATCATCACCTAACTGTGCTTATGGGCACCTAACTGTGCCTCTAGCGCACACACATAGAAACCAAGGTGTGCCTGAGGCATACACCTTGAGATATCCCAACATACCTTAGGTTAATTTGTGCACTTCATGGAGGATCACTGCAAATCGATCTTAATTAGGTCAATTTGTGCACTTTTTGAATGTTTCTTATGATTCATACATAGGTAAAAATACATTATAACTCATTACAAACATACCCATGCACACTGCAAATCAACCTTGGGTCGATTTGAGAAGCTCGTTTAGCACAATGGCCAGACTCATCAAATCGAGAAGCTTGTTTATCACAATGGCTAGACTCATGAAATCGACCTTGGGTCAATTCAAAATGAGCACTGCTGCACATCTACTTAGATGATCACTCAGGTGCGTGCACACACACATGCACATGCATGTTCTAGGACACACTAAAACATATTTCAAATCAACCTTGGGTCAATTTGAGAAGTGCTAGACCAACACACAGTGCAAATCAACCTTGGGTCGATTTGAGAAGCATGTTAATCATAATGCTCAGATTATCAAATCGAAATTGGGTCAATTTGATGAACATTCACATAGACATACTTAGAGGATCACTCAAATCGACCTTGGGTCGATTTAAGGTGTAGTGCCCATAATTTCTAAGGAACTTTAGGGCAATTGCAGAGGAAAATCTCTAGCGGGAGAAGCTCGATAAAAGGATGATTTCATTTAAACATATTTGGAGAACAAAATGCACTCTAAGGGAGAACGTTATATATTTGCATGCCTTGCATACACCCTGCAAGTTGACCTTGGCTTTATCTGAGATGAGATAGCGTAGGGTACGCACAAACATATACCCTACAAATACACCTTAGGTCAATTAGATGATCACTTATACATAGAAACATTTTGAGAGTTTTCCCAAAGCAGCACAACAAATAAGTCATTTCAAATTGACCTCGGGTAGATTTGATTACTACTCACACACTTTCTAAGATGAGCACAAACACACACACACACACACACACACACACACAAAGCATATTCTAAGATACACCTACATATGTGATCTTTGAGATGCCACAAAAGTATTATCATAATGGTTTGGCTTTTCAAATTGAACTTGGGTTCATTTGATGATCACTCATGCACACAAACAAATGGCATACCTTAGGTCAATTTGTGCACTTCATGAATGTTTCTTATGATTCACACATACACACAAATACATCATAACTCATTACAAACATACCCATACACACTGCAAATCAACCTTGGGTCAATTTGAGAAGCTCGTTTATCACAATCTCTAGACTCATCACATCGAGAAGCTTATTTATCAACACAATGGCCAAACTCATGAAATTGACCTTGGGTCAATTCAAAATGAGCACTAATGCACATCTACTTAGATGATCACTCAGGTGCGCACACACACACACATGCACATGCATGTTCTAGGACACACTAAAACATATTTCAAATCAACCTTGGGTCAATTAGAGAAGTGCTAGACCAACACACAGTGCAAATCAACCTTGGGTTGATTTGAGAACATGTTAATCATAATGCTTGTCTTATCAAAATGACCTTGGGACGATTTGATAAACATTTACATAGAGATACACAAATACGTCGATTTGTTCACTTCATGAATGATTTTTAGGATTCACACATACACACAATACATCATAATTCATTACACAAACACACAAGCTTGTTTGAAAATACCCATGCACACTACAAATCGACCTTGGGTCAATTCGAGAATCTTTTTTTCCTAATGGCCAAGCTCATCAAATCGACCATGGGTTGATTCAATGAGAACTCATGCACATCTACTAAGCATCTACTTAGATGATCACTCAGGCACACACACAGGTACACACATGTTCTTAGACATACTAAAACATGCTTCAAATCGATCTTGGGTCTATTAGAGAAGTATTCTAGCATATGGTGTTGAACACAATTCAAACATGCCCTAGGCCAATTTGATGGACTCAAATGTCCAAAAACATGCTGAGAGTTAATCACATTTGCTGGGCTTTTCAAATTCAATTTGATGACCACACACAATCACAAGTTGCATGCCCATACACAATGCAAATGAGATGCAAATCAACCTAAGGTTGATTTGCACTTCATGAATGTTGATGATCATTTGCACACATACAAATATATATTCTAAGACAAATATTTTCTAAACATTCTCCACACACTCTAAACATACCAGATGATCACTCATACACACACACAAACATATTCCAAGACACACCCATGGACACTTCTAATGGATCTTGTGTCAATGTAAGAAGGGATAGCTTAAAGTGTTTAACACAATTTCCATAGGTTGATTGGATGAGCAAAGACATCAATCAATTTTATTCTTTGTTATGTTTTGTATTAATAATATGCATGGATTGATGTATCATGTATCTATGCTTGATATAATTAAACTTTAGTAGCACTAATATTGTATTAATCTGTAGGAATTCAATGGATACCCAGAAGGAGAATCAAAACCCAAAAAACAAGACATCAAACTCATTAAATAAGAAAGAAAAGCCAACAAATGAGAAAACAGACAAGATAGAAGGTTTAGATAAAAGTGTCAGCACATCAAAGGACGAAAAAGGTTTTAAAAGTCATTGATATAGCTAAATGGTATGTACATGCTTATAGAATGGATTATGATAAATGTTTGGGGGAGATTAACATGTTCATTAAAGGAGGGATAGGAAAGGGATGGTGTAGTATTGGCAAGGTAGTTGATAGCAAGAGGGTGTGAATAGTAAAGCAAATCCATGCATTGCTGCTATGATAAAGACAAAGAAAGGTGAAGAGGTAAATATCATCGGAGCAACACTTAATAAATTTGAAGTTACAAGGATGGTAGCAAGTTTCAATAATAAGACATATTCAATTAAAAATATTGGTTGGGAGGTGCAACTTAGAAGAACATTGATCGATTGTGGAATCAATTGCATGGCAGACATAATAACAGGGTTCAAGACTATGGAAGAAAACGTGAAGAAGAAAAAAGGAACCAAAAGATAAAAAACATATAATAATGCTCAAAGGTGAAAGAAGAGCAAAACAGATAAAGAGGACTTGCCTCTAGGTCCACCATTGATAAAGCTTAAAATTGTGGTGTTAAGAAATTAAAATTGTGCCCTTTGGAGACTGTGTGGAGACTGTGTGCAAAATATGATTGTGAAGTTATTTGAATGTGTGGAGACTGTGGACATACAGGGAAACAAAAAGAAAAGGAAAATTTTCATGAACAAGGAGATGCAATGTTGGGAGTTCCTTAAAATGTTGAAAACAAAGCTCAATGTCTTTATTAGTCACAATTTCATCATCGGTGGTAGGCACAAAAGTTCAAGGACTTCATTCATAATTTTCATGTGATTATGTGGTTGTGTCTATGGTAGACTTTGCTAAAAATTATGATTTTAAAGAGAAGAATGAGATTGAATCTATGAATTGGCATTCTACATAGGTTACCATATTTGTACACATAGCGTTCTATAGGAAGATGAATGAACTCATCAAAACTATACATTTTTTCATTTCAGATAATAGAATTCATGATACAATGTTTGTGCAACATTGTTTCATGTTACATTCAATGGTTGAAGGAAGTGGGTAAGGTAATTAAACAACATTGGGTGTGGTCAGATGGCGCTGCTTTACAGTTCAAGGCTTGCAGGACATTTTATTTTGTGGCATATATGCTACTTTGAGTGGGTTACAAATGAGGCATTTTTTCTCAGTACCAAGACACGGCAAGGGAGAACATGATAGAGGAGGAGCTATGGTAAAGAGAACATTGACACAAGAACAATTGAAGCCATATGGACCTATCTTAAATTGTGTTGCTGATGTAGTCACTTACTATAGGGCCAAAGTTTGGTAGGGGGCTAAAGCTTATTTTCCTTCAAAATAGAGAAAGTGCACCTATGTTTTTTGGGAGGTTAAAGTAGGAGATGTGAACAGGGAGGAAAATGGAATTGTGCAAGCATCCCAAAATCATGATCTATTCAAGTTGTTCGTGCTCATACCCTGGGTCACCAATTCCCTTTAGTAAGAAAACCCATCAAAATCTTGAGTATGATATGAATTTAGCAATATGCCATGAGTAGAAATTATTCAAATTAACATGGTTGTGTTCTACACTAAAAGAGCTTCAAATATGTCTTTACACCTTGAAATTTGGATAACACATGAAAAAGTTACATTAATTTGAAAGGAGATGGGTTTTCATATTTTAGTGTATTTTTTGTTTTACCCCCCCTCATCCAAAATACCCCCCCCCTTGGGCCTCACATATTATGAAAAATATGTACAATTCTTAAAATCTTGCATATTGTTCAAGGTACATACCCTAGGGGGGACATGAAATTTTCATATATTTCCCTTACATATTTGAAAATTTTAAAGGAGATCCATGCATATTATATATGGACCTTTTCCCCCCATACCCTAGATTTTGGACGAGGGTAGTAACATATTACATATTAAGTTGGCGCCCCAAGGCTCATACCCCATAGGACCCTATAGAACTTGCCACGAGACATTTGGCTTGCTTTTGTGATGCATGCATGCATGCCATTGGAATAGATGCATTAATAAAGCACATGTTCCTTCATGGGATGATCATACTTTGGTGCCCTTGCCCAATTTTGAACTACTTGGTGATGATGAAGATGTATATGATGAGGTAGCATATGAGGGATATTATGATGTATTAAGTAATGTTTTGTAGATTGGTAACACTTTTGCAGCAGTCAAACCCGATTCTACACCCCATACAGAGGCAACTTACTTTTACCTCATCAAATTTATTGCATAAAAAGCTCGAGGGGTCTACCTTACATAAGCCAGCTATACAGCGTGCATTCGAAAGGTATTTAAAAAATCCCTCTGTAACCACATTTTATCTATTTATATACCCCTACTGTGAATTTTTGGATCAATAATTATATCCCTTCAATAAATTTAAAATTTGAGAAGCCTATATTTTTTGCCCTCCTCTTGTACATTTCAATGTAAGTTGAAACAAATGCTACTTTTGAGAAATTGTATTGTATAATTGAATAAAACCATTTAATTTGTATGTTGCAGAGATGCATGCTTTACACCCATACTAGTACCTAATAGAATGTATTTTCAACTTTTGATCTTTTCAATTCCCAAAATCTCATGTATTTACTCCACCTTATCCAATTTTGTTTCCCTTGCATGCTCCCAAACTGTCACTACCTACTAGAGATTTGCATGAAGTAACTTGAATTGAACTATGAATAAAATGGCACAAACTTATAAGAAGATGGCCCAAACTTTAACCTTGTGTTGATCTAATGGGAGTTTTTACATTAAATATGATGCATGTAGTAGCATTATGTTGATGTAGTGCAAGTGTTTATATTCAATATAATGCATGCACTAGCATCATTTTGCCTATATGCCACTTTCTATATTAGGAAAAGATAGTATTTATCATCTTATCATAAAGGCATCCAACTCAATCATGTTAAGTGCACAAAGTTATTAAGCTTATTATCACTCAATCCATATCTTTTTCTCAATTTATGTCGCTTTACTTTTCTTTAAGTTACATGCTTTCATATTTATGTATTTGCATCACTTTTTTCTAAATTTTTGAATATCCTAACTTCCAAAGCATATGCTAGATGCATATGATATAAAAGGAAAATTTGTAGAACGATGAAATATTATAGCTTATTTATTGAATTTAGATCTTAATTATTAATGCATCTGACAATTTTCTACTATATTCCATTTCTACTATATTTCAATTCAAACTTTTGAAGGACCATGCTTCCCCTCACAATTTTGAGACCATATGTAAATAAAATAATGAGCTATTAGAATTGGAATGCATGGATCTTTAAGGGAAGCCATAGACCACCTATACATTAGATGCATAATTTCTTGGATATAGTCTATTCTTCCTTCAGTAGTCCTTTAGAGTTTTATAATCCATCTTTTGCTGCACAATATGGAATTTCACACAAAGGTTTAGTTAGAGGTTTGGGATGTTTCAAGCTTCAATGAGATCCATATCACACTTGCATTGATTACACAATTTGGTAGATAAACTCTATTTTGTAGATGCTCAATTTGATATTTAGACTCTAGCACACAACTGAGGGTCACAAGCTATAGCCAAATTTCATCAAAAGTACCAAATGAAAAGGTAGAGTTGGATCCAAAGTACAAGCATATTGATATCTAAAAATAGATACAAGTTACAACCAAGACTTGTCATCAAGAGTTTAATCAAAACCTTAGACTTAGACGTGGCAAAAAATCAACTAGAGATAGCTAGACTAAAGGTTGTACATAGAGTTCTCTTCCTCATTGATGGATCCTTGAATGACCTCAGCTAGATAACATGGAGGATGTGGAATTGTCTTGTTTATAGTGTAAATATTATAGCCAAGGGAGGGCCCTAAAACAGGCCACTTGGCTTCCAAATTTGACCCTCCATCTAGTATTGCCCTGTTTATTCACCAACAAGAATAAAATTTTTTGCATGATTAATGTAAGTAGATAAAGCTAGAAAACGTTTGCACTCAAGTTTATCTAAATTACTTGACTTACAAAAAATATAGAATTATATCTCAAGAAAAGTTTGTATTCAAGTTTATCTTAAGGTATTTGACTTACAAAAAATGTAGAATTTTGCCTCAAAAACTAGTCCAACTCCTTATGCGATACATGTGACATATCATTATCTGAAACCAAAATTAGCCAAGGATGATCCTTAGATGATCTAGCTCATTATAAGACATTTTGGAAAGTTTCACCTTGCATGAAAAATGCAAAGTAAACTTACCTAGCACTTTTCAAGAAGTCATTAAAAACTTTGTAGTCATTCTCATCTAGCTGGTACTTGTATGTTCTTATAATATATGTCAAATTTGCTAATGCAGTAATTGTTTCAATGTCCACCATGTTTAAGTCTGTCAAATCACAAGTGAACATTTGTGCTCCTTTTGCCCTTTGATACCATCCAAGCTGAATTTCCAAACCTTGGGGCCTATCTGCTAAATCAAAGCCATGCTTATAATCCACGTACCTCCCTTCGACTTTCTTCCTCATCTTTTGAACTCTGCCTAAGTACCATGTACCATGAGTTGCATCCATCTTCCTCGTGATTGTAGCTTTGCCATTTCTCTTCATGTGTTGATTTCCTTGTCCTTTTGTGTCATCATGAAAGTACACAGCAGCACAGTCACAACCTATGCCAAATTCATGGTTGAAGTAAACACCTTGCTTTACCCTTGTGAGTCTATATTTTGAGAAGGTTGGACATCCATTGAGTTGGATCACCAATGTTGACTTGAAAATAAACTTTTCGTCCACCTCTACAATGGGGCTAATGCTTTTCTTAGGGGGCGTGTTTCTTGTTTCCTTCAAAATGTCATCAGTTTCATGTCTAATCTCACTAAGTGCAATAACCTCTTCGCTTTCATTGCTATTCTCATCCATAGATTCTTCTTCACCACATGGCTCCACAAAGTCATCATTCTCATCAGCTTCTCCCATTTGAGCATCTAGCTTACACCACGTAGACCCTGCATCCAACCAAGGTTAAAACCACCATATCAAGTCTTCAGCCTTGCTAGGTTTCAAATCCAAAGACTCGCATAGTATGTGAGCTTGTTGTAAGCCCTCCTTCAATGCATCAATCATCTTTTCATCAGAAGAAACACTCTCATAGTCACCTAGATTTGCTTCAATCATCCCTTCTCGTTTGTTCAAATGTTTCCATATATGCTCTTGCTTTTTATGAGCCCTAGAGAAAGTTAGACCATTTTAATGAGCACACTCATGCATGGCAATTTTATTCAAGCTACCAATGCTATGTAGAAGATCTCCAAGATCAAATGCTCTTTCTTGCCCAATCATGTCTCCGACTTTACTAAAATAGATTTCAGCAGCATCAGAACCGGTAAGATGTAGTGGACACTTTAGATTATGATAAAAATCTCGAAACATCTTTATGAGCAATACAACACAATGACAAGAAAGTATGTAGTTCGTATAAGCCTCCTTATTGATGAAATTTTTCTTCAAGGTGTAGGTTGGATGGTGATGAATCCATAGTCACCAAATTTTGAAAAAGAAAACTACCTTGGCTACAAGCACCACATGCTCCTTCAAGATCAAATATGGTGACAAGAAAATATCAATATAATCAACAACAATCATCAAATAGGCCTCAGTCCCCTTCATACTTCTTTCTTTTTTTTGAAGTTTTCTCAAACATTTCTATACTTGTCTACTTGCAATCCTTTGAGTTGCTCCCCAATTTTGTCGATCATTCCTTTGAATATCTCCATCTCATAGCTTATGCTCCTCAATTGAAAAAGAATTGTAAATAATGAATACATGATTTAGTGTGATCCAAACACATCCAATTGCTAGTTGTCGAGTAGGACTATCAAGTAGGCTTGTAAGTTTCTTTCCACAGTGTACAAATTCTTGATCATGAAGGCCATACACATTTCCTCCTACAATTTTTGCTCTCAAATTCCATCCACACCAATTGATAGCAAACGGTTGTTCGCTTTTCTCCAAATAGTCTTCAAGCATCAACTTTTGTCTTCTACTATCTCCATCTGAAGCATGTCCAATTATGGGTCCAACGTTATCTTTCAAGTTTGCATTCCACATGGTCTCCAAAAGATTCCGTTGGTTCCTTACAAAATCACTATCAAAACGATTGCATGTGCAATGCACAATCAAAGCCAATCATGGAAGAAGATCATGAAGAGGATTAAAAATCAAAAGTCTAGCATAATGACCTATGATATAATTTTGAAAGGCATCTATAATATTCGAGTATCCTTGTGAGCCTTCACCAACAAAAATGGAGTCATTTGATGAGCATTGATGATATTCTCCTTTCTTTCCACAAAACCCAATAAGAGTGTCATCTTTTGCATTCCATCTACACAACACAATTATAGAGTTTAATAACTTCCTCATCTTTTTGAGAGATTTCCAAACATAGCAATTATAAATATCTTCAAAATATAGATAAAAGTAGAATTCATAGAGCTAAAATTACCTTATTTGATGCTTAATGGTTGTCTCATCTTCCACTATGATAACTGAAATTATAGAAATGACTCCATATCCTTTTTTTTGCATCCATATAGATCTTCTCAACAGCATCGAATATGTATTCGTGCTCACCACAAATAAATTCAATTGCTTTTCTTCCTTGCCTTCTTGTGGTAGAAAAAGATGGACCTCCAAGGTTTATACTCAATAAGTCATGTAGACATGGACCACCCCATAGCTTAATAACTTCATATATGGTTTTTGTAGCCTCAGTAAACCTGTGTCCTTTCTTTGACCGTAACATGTTTTGTGCCACTTCTTGAAAAAATTCCCATAAGGCTGATTTTCCACCAAACTTTCCTTGTCTATGAGCTTCAATTATGTTGTTACAAAAACGCCAAACATCTTTCCTATTTATACATTCAAAACTTGATTCTTTCAAAGTTTTGACTTTGACTGACAACATTACAATTTCTGATGTTGCCCACCACAGCCTTCTTTTTTCTTCATTCAAACTTTTCCTACACTCAAAAGTGGCATTTTTTAGCTCTTCAATTGTCAGGTAGTCTACCGGCCTTCCTTTGCCTCTTTTCCTAGTTCCTCTCTTCTGAATGGCAAGATTCTCTCTATAGAATCTCATACAAAAATCAGAACAACCTGAAATTTTCTTACAGTGTTCACATGAGAAACCTTGAAATGGATCTCCAATGATTGATATATGAAGACAATTTATGTGCCTGAAGCATCCATCTATCTTGTATTCCATATTCCCATCATGTAAAGTGGCCTTTGTATATGGTTCACAAAACCGTTCATGCCCCATCTTTTGATCCATAAAAAATGACTTAATATTAATTTCACAACCATTGACATGAACATTAGCTTGCCATAATCCCCAACATAACAAATTTATATTTGATGATGAAGATAAGAATGACTCTGTCAAGGAATCAGAAAGAGATTCTATCTCACCACATTTTGGTTGCAACACTTTAAACTCCTTTGTTTGTACAAGGAACCTTCCCAATGATGTTTGTCATGGATCTTTGTCAAAATGCTTCCTAGGTCGGCCAAAAACCCTTGATAATACTGAACATGGCTCCATTGATTTCTTGCTGGAAGAAGTGATGTGAGCTTTTCCTTTGATATGTTCTGATAAAATTGTTTGTAGATCTAAACCTAGAGGGCACAAAAACAACCATTTTCCATCATATCCACATGCCACTCTTACAACATTTTTATATTGTAGTTATTCAAAGTTGCTTCAACTATCTCAAACTTTGCTCCTGCAACATACTCGTTGATAATGAAAATTTTCAGAACAATATTTTTTTGACCCTATTTATGAAAATTCTAACAAAAAAAAGACTCTTGTCACCTCTAAATGCTTCTAGCGGAGATTACCTTCATGAGAGTTGTTGAAGGTGTGCATTTCCTCAATAGCATCAAGAATTATTGTTGCATGATCAACATCATCTTGAGCATCCTTCATGCTATCTTTTCGAAGAGATGCTTCTTCAGTGATAAATCCTCGATTGGAAGCATATCTTTTTTTATGTTTCTGGCTTTCTAGAATATGGGTTCTTAGAAAATTAGACAAGCAAGTGTAAGTTGATTGCTTGCATTCAATGGACCTTGATCCATATGGCATTCCACATTCTTCACACCATATTCGAACTTTAGGCTTTCCATTAAGATCCTCTGTGAGGAGCTCAAATTTATCATCTCTAGGTGTCTTACACTGCCTCAATTTTTTGCGAACTTTTTCACAATGACTATCCCAATCTTCAAGAATAGATGTTGCCAAAAAGCTTACTTTTGTGCATGTTTATACCATGATTACAAGAAACATGCTCACCTCCTTCATCAATATTTACAATATCAATTTCTTTATGAATATTATCTGATGTTCTACAAACACGTTTCGATGGTGTGACTCATCGACAATCATACTTAGAGCCCTCTTTATACCAACACACCTATCCTCTTCAACATTCCAACGTTCTTCTTGTGTTGTATTTAGTATGCAACCTTCATCATCATTGTCATCTTTGATAACAAAATGAAAAGGAACATCAATGATTCCATCTTGCATAATCTCCTTACGTATTATGCTATATGTAGAGTCGCCAAGCACTCTAACATATCCCAAAAGCTTCTTCTCAGATGATCCATAGTCAAACACCTTTATGTGAGTCTTTGAAGCCATGATATGATCAATAGTATATCCATTCAAAATAAGAGAAAAATATAATAAACTCATAACTTTTAAATTCTAAATGGTATGCAATAATCTAATTCCCTAATGAAAAAAGAGATGGATATTGAGTGCCCACTATGTCAAAACCATGGCCAAACAAATTAATGAGCTAATTGCATTTATTGAAGATCAATATTCTAGCTCAAGAAGAGAGAAAAATAAAGTATTTCACAAACGCTATATCAAAACAAATGACTCACACAAAAATTATCTTGAAATTCATATTGCATATTGTGAAGATAGTGGGAGAGAGGGAAGGAGTCTCACTTGCAGCTTTCTCACATACACAATGGGGGAATACACACAAAGGTGGAGGCTGAAAACAGTTTTCCTCTTCTTAGTTGTGAAAGACAAAAGAACTCTAGTACAAAGAAATAGGAGAACCCTATATGTGGGTCTCAAACCAAACTCAGCTAACTAAGGTGGCATACTAACTGGGCCACGAACTAGAGTTCATAAGGATAGCTGTCATCGAGCTATTATTCATGGGCGGTGTACCAACCGCATCTGCAGCTAACAAGTCGGTGACATAAATGCACAACGGTCACCTTGGCATATCACGAATGGAGCTCGATATCTCAATACTCCCCCTCGAGCTCAATCCCAATTCCTGCACACCAAGCAGGTCTCTGAACTTGTGCAGCTTCTCTGCGCCCAATGCCTTCATGAATATGTCAGCTACCTGATCCTTTGTGCTGACATAAACTAGATCAATAAGACCTAGTAAAACCTTCTCCTGCACATAGTGATAATGCATCTCAATATGCTTTGTTCTAGCATGATAGACTGGGTTATTTGCCAAGTGTATACTGCTCATGTTGTCACAACAAATGACAACTGGCCCATCTATAGACTGATGCATATCATAAAGTAGCTTATGCAACCAAGCTACCTCACATGCAGCCATTGCTGCACCCCTGTACTCAGTCTGTGTGCTCGACAAGGCAACTGTAGGTTGTTTCTTGCTGCTCCAATGACTGCAGCACTCCCAAAAGAGAACACATATCCACTGGTAGATCGTCTATCAGAAATACTACCAGCCCAATCAGCATCAGTGTATCCATGCAACTGTATCTGAACCCCAGCCTCATAAAATAGTTCATACTGCAATGTGGACTTCACATACCTGAGTATGCGTCTAGCCGCATCCAAATGCAGTTTCCTTGGAGACTGCATAAACTGACTTACCAATCCAACAGCATAGCTCATCTTACCACCCATACTTTGCTTGCAGATTCATGATTGAGAGACAAGCCCGTAGTTTAGACATCCTAGCACCCTCGTACAACTATGTTGATTGCAACTCTCGCATATTGACCTTAGAATCAGACATCATGTGTATATGTGATGTAGTGCCGCTAAAAATAGAATCCATCATGTCCACCATACCCTCGTCATCATCTGGCACATCCAGGAGACTATAGTCTTGCTCAAAGTGTGAAGGTATATGCGCGCCCTTGCCACCCTCCTCATCCTGTCTCAAGATTTTGTGTAAATATAAGATCTTGTCTTAAGGTTTCGCATCATAATGGTATGCAATATTAATCACAAACTCAAATAGCATTGACTTACCAATGATCCATCACCACGTGCAACACCAATGGTGGGTACTAGCTCGGGCTCCTACCCATACATCCACAAGTGGTGCATGACAATGACTTTGATGTCATACTTCTCACTTGGAGTGCAATGGCAATACAGCCTCTCCGTAAGCCACACTATGCTCTTGGGCGTTGGTGCATCATTTGACAAGCTTCCACTCATTCCTTCCATCTACACACCTCCAAAATCACAACATGAGCTGCAAGGAAGTCTAATAAGATCCAAAAAATAGCCACCCATGAGCTCCTTTCCTCTCTTCTAACAATAAGTGCCCTGAACCGTCGCTATATAGCGATGCTTTGTCCTATTCCATCACTATATGGCAAGGCTTTTAGGATATAAATGTCGCTATATAGCGTCTGACCAGCGTCGTTATATAGCGACGCTGGGGGACTAAAACCTGAAACCCTGCGCGATGTTGTCTTTCACATCTCTATTGTGGAAAAAGCAAAAATTTCTCCTCCTACCTTATATTTGACGACCTCGCTTTCCTTCTCTCTATTCCCCTCACTCCTCACCCCTACCCAGCCCCTCTCCCAACACTTGTGCTCCCTTTTCCTGGTTGGAAAGTGAAGATGTTATTGATAATCGAAGGTGATAATATTTCAGATATTGTTCTTGGTGATCTCATTTGTCCATCCCAACCTATCTTGTGAGTCAAGGCCCTCTCTTTGAGCAATGGAGATCTGACTCTGCTGATTCGCATTCTCGTGATAAAGCACCTTGTCTATATATTTTATCTGCTCTACATGATTCTCTTATGCTGGATGTATTTGCCCTTCCTTCTTCTCATGCAATATGGGAATATCTCGTTTCTACTTTTGAGAAGAAATATATCACAGAGATTCTTTATCTTCGTAATATTTTGAGCACTCCATACAAAGTTGGAGCTCCTATGACAACTCATATTGACTCATTCAAGAATATAGTCAATCAACTTGTTGCTGCTGGTGCACTTGTTCCACAAAATCAATTGGTGACCTATCTTCGCGACACCCTTTCCAACAAAAACGAGATTGATTTTGGTCAAACATGTATTTCTTTGATTGAGTACGCTCAATGATGCAAACATCATAAAGATCCTCATGAATCTATCATGATAACAATGGATGATGCAGATTCAGAGATAGCTTGTGTTGCTCGCAAGCATCCTTTCTACAAATATGGACGTGGTGGTCATCCGTATAGAGATGGCAATTCTTCTCGTCTCAAATATCCTGAGAAACATTGTTCTTACTGTGATAAGCATGGTCATGTTATCTCTGATTGTTGGGCTCGGCAATATGATGAGGAACATGGTGTTACCACTAAGCAACCCCGCTTATCCAATAATTCTCCTTGCGAATATTGTGGTGGAAATCATCCATCCTTTCGATGTTACAAGAGGCGTTATGATTGCGAACGTACTCAAGCATATGTTGCTCAATAACAAGATGCCCATATGCATCAAGAGGCAAATCATATCTGTTTTGATGTCTCTCCAGAAAGGATACTTCATGTTTGAGATGGTTCCACTTTTATTGTTGATTCTCGTGCTACTGGTAATATGACATATCAATCTCAGTGGTTACATAATTATCATGCTCTTCCTCACAAGAAATTGGTTTATCTTGTTGATGATACTACTTGTCAAGTCATGGGTGTTGGTGATTTATATCTTGGCACTTTTTCTTCAACAAGAGTCTTGTGAGGTGTTCTCCATTTCCAGATCTTCAGAAAAATCTTCTTTTTGTTGCACGACTTGTTGATCTTGGTCTCTTTATTGGCTTTGACCACACACAATGTCGGATTGAAAAAGATGGACATACCATAGCATTTGCTCCTCAGAATGGTAACCTCTTTCAACTTTCCTTAAATGATGATATTGCTAATGTGGTTACAGCCCCTGGTGATATGGATTGCAACCTATGGCATCATCATTTTGTTCATTCGGATTTTGCCCAGCTACTTGCTATAAATCGTCATGATTTTGTGGATGGTATGAATCTCCTAGCTCCGTCCTCACATGGGCCTCTATCAATATTGCGCTCTTGGCAAGCATCATCGAAAACCCTTTCATGCATCTACTTCAACTCATTTATATGCTTTATTGGATCTTGTTCACACTAATATATGTGGACCTTTTCCTCCATCCAAGTCTTTCTACAGGTATTTCATCACTTTCATTGACGATTGGTCAAGATATACAAATGCATTTCTCTTGCGACATAAGTAAGAGGCCTTATCAGTATTCAAGAAATATAAAATTGCTGCGAAACTTCATACTGGTTTTTGGATCAAGACCCTTCGCAGTGACAACGGTGGAGAATATATTTCTAATCTTTTTAATGATTATTGCATTGAGTGTGGCATTCATCATGAATATATTGTTCCATACTCTCCTCAACAAAATGCTCATGCAGAGCGTAAGAATCACACTGCTCCTGATGCTATGCGATGTATGCTCCTTCATTCTAGATCCTCTCGAAGCTTTTGGGCAGAAGCACTTCTGACAGCCATCTTTGTGCAAAATTATCTTCCTAAAAATGCACCTTTTGGTCAAATACCAATCACAGCTTGGACAAGGGAGACTCCTTCTTTATCACATTTTTGAACTTTTGGTTGCATTGCTTATATTCATGTACCAAAAGAGACAGAAAAAAGCTAGATCTTCTTGGCAAAAAGGTCATATTCATTGGATATTCTCCGAATTCTAAAGGTTGTAAATTCTATGATCCCTCTTCTAAGAAGATGATAATCAATCGTGATGCCTTATTCAATGAGTAGTTAATGGGAGAGGCATGGTCTATCGAGGATGCAGACGACACTGAGTCCTTACTTTCTGCCTTTCCTTTTCTATTTGATAATGATTACACTTCTGATGTCATTACTACTTGTTCATCTAATGGCATCACTGCTACTCCATCTGCAAAGCAATGTGTTGACAATATTGATTTGGATCCTGCACATACACAGGCCTCTGATGATAGTGTTGATATTTATGTTGATCTGCCTATTGATTTTGAACATGGTTCTACTCATGATTGTGTTGATGACTTTGAAATCATTGATCATGCAATGGCTACTCATGAAGACCCCTCGAAGACCCTACTACTTATACAGAAGCTATCTCTTCTGCACAAAAGAGTCAATGGCAAGAGGCAATGGAAGCTAAATATGATTCTTTGATCTCTAAAGGTACATGGGTTCTTACTGAACTACCTCCTGGTCGCTCTCCTATCAAATTCAAGTGGGTTTATAAAACCAAAACTAAAGCTGATGGTCCTTTTGACAAGTTTAAAGATCGTATGGTTGCAAAAGGATACTCACAAATTGCAAGAGTTGATTATCATGATACTTTTTCACGCGTTGTTTGTAGCATAAGTATTCGGGTACTCTCGGCTTTTGCTACTCAATTTGATTTGGAGATTCATGAAATGGATGTGAAAACTACTTTTCTTAATGGAGATCTTAAAGAGGATATTTATACAGAGCAACCAGAAGGGTTCATACTTCCCGGTTAGGACCATCTTGTTTGTCTTCATTGTGCTCTTTATGGTCTAAAACAAGCTTCTCATTCTTGGTACAAAAAAATTGATCAGTTTCTAACATCTCAAGGTTTCAACTCTTGTTTCTCTGACCCCAACTTTTATGCCAAACGTGATGGTGCTCTTTTTGTCATTCTTGCTCTTTATGTGGATGACACCATACTTGATTCCAACAATCTCAATTTATTGCAACATGTCAAGAAAATCTTATCCATAGCATTTGATATGGTTGATCTTGGTGAAATTCATTCATGTCTTGGTATTCAAGTTCAACGATTTTGTCACAAGGAAATTCTCCTACTTCGACAAACAAAACTCATTCAAGATGCAGTTCAAAAGTTTGGCTTGACGAATGCTCACTCTGCGACCACTCCTTGTCTTGTGAGCTCTGTCAAAAATACTCGATTGACTCATGATGTTAAGGTTTCACATCAACCTTATGCCAATCTTGTTGGTTGCCTATAGTTTGTCAGTTTGAACACTCGACCAGATATTCTTTTTACTGCCAATTTTCTAGGTCAATATCTGGCTGCTTCCTCAATGCAACATTGGTCTGCAACAAAACGTGTTCTAAAGTATTTGAAAGGCACTTCTGATTTTGGATTGGTTTATCAACGTCATACAGAATCATCTTCTATGATGTCTCTTGATCTTTTGGGATATACAGATCTCGATACAGATGCAGATTGGGCAAGCTCTCACTTCTCTATGCAGTCTACAAGCAGTAATTGCTTCTTTATCAATGGTTGCTTGGTACATGCATTGCTTGAAAGGAGCATCTTCAAAGGACAATAAGCTTAGTGGGCTCAAGTCCCATGATTGGCACAAGGTCTTATAGGTATTCTAAGCTGCAGGATTAGTGTACCAATAATCATGATGCGTTAGTGTAATTATGATTAAGTTATATTATTGATATGACTTCTTTGTTGCTTTGATAGTTCATCCTCCCAATTACACTAAAAGGGTGCTTACAAGAAGATGTTAGAAATGCTATATTCAAGATCAGTGGTATTGTGAGGTATGCTTACTATCAAATCGCATTGATTGCATTTTCTTCAATTTAAGCTGAATAATCTGTAGATTGATGATGAATATATCTTACATGGGCATGTGAAATAGGTGGATATCTCAAAAAGAGATCTCCATATCGAGCATCGAGAAGGCTAGGGTGGACTCCATCGAAGCCGTATGCTTGCTTGAGACGCACTTTCCATCAAGCATTATGACAACTCAAGTGCACTTGCTTGTGCACATAGTTGATGAGGTGGCCATTGCAGGTAAACCGATCTTCAATATAGGTGTTTTTTCATCTGGATCGTTCTGATCCAAGATGGTGGTACGTGATCCAAGTTGCACCACGAAGTAAGAAAATTTTGGAAGATAGAGATGTGGATATGGAGATGCCACTACCAATGCCGGATCCAATTGATCTAGATGGATCTAGCGAAGAAGATGAAGATCACAATATGAGCCAAGAGGAAGATGCGCATAATAACATCATACAGGACGAAGATGGAGATCATGATATTGAGGAAGAAGATGACGATCATCAAGAATCACCACACTATATTGAAGAAGATGATCAAGTCTTAGGTGAACTTACAATGCTAGAGTATGATGATGATATAGGAGATCAACTCGGTATAGAGTTAGAGATAGACTTGTTTGGCGTGCTAGACTTGGCTCCAGGATGAAGCCGTTGATGTAAATGCTCTTCATTGATTTTTTTCATCTCAAACTTGGACATGAATATATGAGCTTCAAACTTGATGTACATGCTCTTGTGCTTTTATTCTCTCAAAGGATCAAACATGTATCAAAATGGAAAAGAATTTGTCATTGGGAAAAGCTATCTTTAAAGATCAGTATGGGAAAAAATACTCTCTGTAAAACGTTGCTATAGGAAATTGTCTCAGTGTCGCTATATAACGAACATTCACAAGTCTAGTAAGTATCTCTATATAGCGACACTTGTCTAAAGTCGCTATATAGTGACACTTAACTAATCCCGCTTTGATTACTGGCGATTAACGCCCCGTGCGTGCTAAACGTCGATGCTTACGCGTCGGAATAGGGCCCGTGTGTAGTAGTGTGATGTGGTAATTTTCATGCTTCATTTTTAGAGTTGAAGGACAAAAAACAAGACTTGGAGAAAGAAAGAAGTCTCACCTCTTCTTTTTTTGGTATTTCTCTTCTTCCTCTTTCCCTTCCTTTCATGCTTTCTCCTTGTTTGTAGGCTTATGCTTGTCCCCTCAATCTAATCCCTTTGGAAAGTTGCTTATGCAAACTCCTTTCACTAATTAGTTATATGAAAAATGGTATGTTTCCTCCCCTTTGTAGGGCTTGTATACGAAAGACATTCTCTTCCAAGGGATTTTTCCAGGTACTAAGAAAGTCTTTCCTCTCTTTTTCTATTTTTATTTTCGTGATTGCATTGGCTTGTAGCTAGTGCCTTAAGCGCTAGCTGTAGTGATGGGTGTAGGAACTGTCTCTTCCCCCTTTTCTCTTATTTCCTCTTATTCACCTCTTTCCCTCTTTTCCTCCCTCTTTCCCCTCTCTTTCCCTCCCTCTTTTCTCCTCTGTTTTCTTCTTTTCCCCTCTTTTTTTTCTTCTCTCTTCCTTTCTTTCATCCTCTTCCTTCTCTTCTTTTCCCCTCTCTTATTTCCTCTCTTTCATCCTCTTTTCTCTCTTTTCATAAGCATATGCATTTGCATATGCTTATGTTGGGGTAAGTATGATCAAGGGCTTGCTCTATGGTGCATGTGTGCATCTAGGGGAGGCACATGTGTGTTTGTGTGTGTTGTAAAGGCACATCAAGTGCTATGATGTGTCTAGTGTGTGACCTAAGTGATGATGTAAGACAAAGGCAATCCCACTAATGTAGGGATTGATTCCCACTAATGTAGGGGTTGATTGCCACTATGTAGGGAAGGTATTACCTTCTCCCCCTTTCTATAAGAGAGAGTCCTCTCTCTCATAATCATAATAGAGATCTACCATCTTTCTTTCATTGTGCTCTCACACCTCTTGCAAGATGCATCTATTCTATCCTACGGGATCCTACAAATGGTATCAGAGCTTTAGGTTCTAGATCTAGCCTAGCCTGGCATTAGATGCTATCTCTAGCATAAACTACTAGTTTCTCATCTTCTCCATTTTCCTTCTTCTTCCCCAAATCTTTGAGAGCTCTGTTCTCTCTGCCTACAAACAACCATTGCCCAAACCCTTTGAGCTGCAAACTCCTCACGTATGGGCAAACTTCCAGCTGCAAGCAATCAGAGAAATTTTGACTGTACGCGCAATGCCAACACTCACACTCTCTGATAAAATTTTGCACAATGCCACCTCTGTACTTACCTATCTGCAAATTCCTCTAAGCTCGTGCTGGACAACACTGAGAGCAAGCTGCTGCTGAAATCTAAGCTCATTTGGACAAGAGATGGAGGAGAAAATGATGAAAAACCAGTCTGTGTTCTCAAGCTTGGCTATGGCGACCTGGAGCAACATTGCGCCCCTCCTTGCTGGTAGCTCTTCTCTGGTATAAGGCCTTTCTTCATTCATAAAAATCCCCTTGAATAGATCTATGAGCTGTGAGAATTGCACCCTCCAAGTTCTGGTCTCTGTTTTGGACAGTTTTGACAAGGTTGTGAGTTTGATGCTACATTAGATGCTACTTTAGCATTTTTGATGTTTTAAAGTGTTGAATAGATTCAGTACAACTATGGCTACAGCTTTGCTTGAAGTTGCTATACCTGGATTTGCTTGGAATACTTTCATTTAGCCACCTCTATTGAGCATGCAAGTGAAAGCATCGACATTGATTTGTAGTATGGAATTTGGCTACAAGTCTTTGCTACACTAAATGCTTGTACTTTGAAGGATTATTTTTGCTCATATTTTCACTTGTAAGGCACTAGACACTGCCCTCGGGTAAGACCTTGCCATGGAAGCTAAGACCTTTTTTGAGAAGTTGGATGGAACTAGTTTCCATACTTGGCAAACAAAAGCCAAGTTTATGCTTATGAAAAAGAAGATATGGAATGTTGTGAATGGAAAGAAGTCTACAAAAGAAAAAGCTAAAGACAAGAAGGACTACTTCAACAACAAAACAATTATGCCTGAGGGAAGAACTCCATCAGCAAATGAAGAAAATGAAGAAGTCCTATGCTTTTTAGGCACTTTGTCTTTTTTGTTTATCATCACTTCATCAAATTTTGGGGTTCTTTGCCTGGAGTAGTATCAAAAAGAATATGTTATGTAAATCAGCTCTAGTCACCATATGATGTAGACCATGTGATATGTGTTTTGTCTATCCCATTTCTGTGAACCTCACACCCTTGGGAACCGTTGCTAGCATGAGATCCTAGCCATAGATTAATTATCCTTGACCACCATGAGATGGCATGAGAATCTATGAGACTAGATGTATCCTTGACACTGCAAGAGGCAAACCCTTGAGGGAGGGTTTGTTGGGGTAAGTATGATCAAGGGCTTGCTTTATGGTGCATGTGTGCATCTAGGGGAGTCACATGTGTGTGTGTTGTAAAGGCACATCAAGTGCTATGATATGTCTAGTGTGTGACCTAAGTGATGATGTAAGACAAAGGCAATCCCACTGATGTAGGGATTGATTCCCACTGATGTAGGGGCTGATTGCCACTATGTAGGGAAGGTATTACCTTCTCCCCCTTTCTATAAGAGAGAGTCCTCTCTCTCACAATCATAATAGAGATCTATCATCTTTCTGTCATTGTGCTCTCACACCTCTTGCAAGATGCATCTATTCTATCCTATGGGATCCTACAGCTTATGCTTATGCATGAGCATATGCTCATATCCTCATGCATAAGCATAAGCATATGCTTTCTCTCTTTTTCCCCTCTCTTTTTTCCTCTCTTTTCTTCTTTTCCCCTCTCTTTTTTCTTCTCTTTTCCTCTCTTTCATCCTATTCCTTCTCTTCTTTTCCCCTCTCTTTCATCCTCTTTTCTCTCTTTTCATAAGCACATGCATTTGTGTATGCTTATGCTTATATGCTTATGCTTATGCATGAACATATGCTCATATGCTCATGCCTAAGCATAAGCATATGCTTTCTCTCTTTTTCTCTTTTTCCCTTCTCTTTTTTCCTCTATTTTCTTCTTTTCCCCTCTTTTTTCTTCTCTCTTCCTCTCTTTCATCCTCTTCCCTCTCTTCTTTTCCCCTCTCTTTCATCCTCTTTTATCTCTCTTCATAAGCATATGCATTTGCGTATGGCTATGCTAATGCATGAGCATAGGCTCATATTTCATTCTCTATTTTCCTCTCCCCTCTCTTTTTTTCCTATATTTTTGTCTCTTTTTTCTCCTCTTTCTTCCTCTCTTTTCCTCCCTTTCATCCTCCCTTTTCCTCTCTTTCCTTATGTCTTTTTCACCCACATGAAGCTTCAACATCCTGACATTGAGCAAGCATATATAGACTTCTGTCACTCTAATTCAAAGAATGCAAGAGTTTGTTAATGCTTGCTCAATGTCAAGATATCTTTTTCTCTCTTACCTTTCCGTATTTTTTATTTTGCTCCTTAGCCATATTTTTTTCAAACAGACTCTGAATGGAACAACCACGCCTGCACCCACAGCAATCCTCCCAAAACCCTAACCCGATTCCCCACGTTGGAGTGATTAGGGACATCCAATCTTTGCTATTACATGTAGTAGAGAAGATTGTGCACGATGCAGACTGGGTGAAGTATAACGTCGAAGTGTGTGCGCTTGGGTGGGGTCCTCACCAAAGGTGCGTTGAGCAGTGGCAATTAAGGGACGCACGAAATAATCTACCTTGAGATCTTCGTAGGTTTTGGAGAGACTGCCATGACCACTGGACCACCAAAGATGATTGTATAATGGACATAATGGGTTGTGTAGAGGTGTTTATGGACTGCAAGTACGTAATCCCTGAAGATTATGACCTTGTATTAGAAGGAGTGGAAGATGAGTTCCCGAGTGACCCACATAGCCAGTGAGGAGGAGGAAACTACCTTGGATAGTAATGCAGAGCAGTAAACCTCCTCCACTATTTTGGCATTTTTGGAGAATGTCTCTTTTGGAGACAGATTTTACTTAAGCATGCTATTTTTTGTGCTCTCTTTTTGTATATGAGAACCCTTGTTTAACAATAGTATTTTTTGCGATATTGTTTATATATGAAAACCTTCTTGGATTCCACTTCTCTTTCATAAATATTTGTCCTTTGATAATTGGATTCTCATAATTTTCCTAAGTAAATAATTGTCCTTTCTGTGTTGATGTCTTAAGTAATTAATTATCTTTTCATAGTCTTATTAAATTGAAATTAAGTTTGAATTTCATAATTGTCTTAAGTAATTAATTGGATTTCAGCTTCTTACTTGCTCTTGTGTTTGTTTTTGTTTTCATGTTTGTGTCTACGTTTGTCCAATCCCCCCAAATTAGACATGGCATCACATCGCACCTCCTCTGAGTATAGAGCCCCTCGTAGGAGGAGACATCATGATATGTACTCTCCAGAGGACTTTAATTCCACTCAGTCGACTCCTCAGGGCCTACCCTTGCAACTACCCCTGGGCCGACTCCTCTCATGCCTAGCACTATGACTACCCCTCGGGGAACTCCTTTGCAAGCAACCGAGAAGCAACCCATGTCTTCGACGGGTGTACCGACAATTTTGTCACACGGATGAGCGATGCGGAGGCAGTGAGATTCTTCTCTCTACTAACATAGGGGACGTCAGGTATTCCCTCTCCTACACCCCTTGGGGGTACATCAGGGCCATCAATGGTTAGATGTACTCGCAACAGTTGTCCCCTCTAGCCCCTTCACCGATGGGTTATCTCACTTGGGCATGTTAGAGCTATATATATCTCACCCTAACTTGAACTAGGTCTCACCTATATATGTGTAACTAGTGATCAATTTGAATCAGTCTTTGGGAGTCTATTTGGTGTGTCTATCGTCTCTTATTATTCTCTCTCAACATGGTATCAGAGCTACAAAGGTCTTGCTATTGTATGCTCACTGTAATGAAGAAAGACAGGAAGTACTAGTTGCTGATTTGATTACATAGCGCTTTTAGTATCTCATCGCTTATTTTCTCTTGTCAATTTTGACATGTCTAACTTGATGTGGTTTTTGGAGGTCTTCTAGTGCGAATTTGCGAAAGTTATCAGTGGCAAATGGATCGTTTTGAGCACATAAACACCCCAATCGGACTTCGGAGCGAAAAGTTACATCAATTTTCGTGTCGACCACTTTTTCCTTGGTTTCGTGGTCGGCACGCTCGTACCATTTTTGGCCAAGAATATCGTTGCTTCATGATAAACGTATTGGTTTCATGATTGGCATGATCGTAGTGATTTTTGCCAAAAATATCTTCGTTTTGTAAATTGACAAGCTCTGCTTTTCTCCAAAAATATCATGGTTTTGTGATCAACAAGCTCAAAGTTCTTTCTTCGCATGTATGCTATTTCTAGCATACTCCCATCTCACATTCTATCCTTTTTTGGTGTATATCAAGTTCTATATTTTTCAAGTGACCATTGTATTCTCGATCATTGACGTGAGCTCAGACAAACGTATTCTCCCAAAGCATGATGGCAATGTCTATAATCGTCAATGGCTTTCCTTTTGACCAACGATCTGTTCCTCTATTTCAAGGACAAGGTTTTTCTGGTTGGAATTAAGTAAAGATGTTATTGATACTCAAAGGTGATAATCTTTCGGATATTGTTCTTGGTGATCTTGTTTGTCCATCCCAACCCGTTGATGCAACTGCGAATCATGCTCTTATGACTTAAGGCCCTCTCTTTGAGCAATGCAGATCTCACTTTGTCGATTGGTGTTCTCATAATAAAGCAGCTTGTCGGTATATTTTATCTATACTACATGATTCTCTTATGGTGGATGTATTTGCCCTTCCTTCTTCGCATGCAATATGAGAATATCTTGTTGCTACTTTTGAGAAGAAATCTTTCATAGAATATCATCAATCAACTTGTTGCTGTTGGTGCACCTGTTCCACGAAATCAATTGGCGACCGATCTTCTCGACACAGTCTAGGATCCATTATATGATAATATTGTTACCATCCTTTCTAACAACAACGAGATTGATTTTGATCAAACATGTATTTCTTTGATTGAGTACGCTCAATGACGCGAGCATCATAAAGACCTTTATGAATCTGTCATGATAACAATGGATGATGCAGATTCAGAGACAGCTTGTGTTGCTCACAAGAATCCTTTCTCCAAATATGGACATGGTGGTCATCCATACAGAGGTGGTAATTCTTCTTGTCTCAAATATTCTGAGAAACATTGTTCTTATTGTGATAAGCATGGTCATGTTATCTTTGATTGTTGGGCTCAGCAATATGATGAGGAACATGGTGTTACCACTAAGCAATCCCGCTTATCCCAATAATTCTCCTTGTGAATATTATGGTGGGAATCATCCATCCTTTTGGTGTTATAGGAGGCGTTATGATCGCGAACATACTCAAGCATATGCTACTCAACAACAAGATGCCCATACACATCAAGAGGCAAATCATATCTATTTTGATGTCTCTCTAGAAAGGATACTTCATGTTCGAGATGGTTCCACTTTTATTGTTTATTCTGGTGCTACTGGTAATATGACATATCAATCTCAATGGTTACATAATTATCATGCTCTTCCTCACAAGAAATTAGTTTATCTTGCTGATGACACTACTTGGCAAGTCATAGGTGTTGGTGATTTATATATTGGCACTTTATCTTCAACAAGAGTCTTGTGAGGCATTCTCCATGTTCCAAATCTTCAGAGAAATCTTCTTTCTGTTGCATGACTTGTTGATCTTGGTCTCTTTATTGGCTTTGACAACACACAATGTCACATTGAAAAAGATGGACAGACCATAGTAGTTGCTCCTCAGCATGGTGGTAACCTCTTTCAACTTTCCTTAAATGATGATATTGCTAATGTGGATACAGCCCCTGGTGATTTCGACTGCAAGCTATGGCATCATTGTTTTGTTCATTCAGATTTCGCCAAGCAGCTACTTTTAGCCGGAAAAGAAACCGAGACCAAAGGCTAGAGACTAAGTATGGCGACGCTCAAAGGCCATAAAGAAAAGGAGATCACGAGGGTGAAGGGATGTCATAGGGGTGAATAAGGAATTAGAAGTGGAGGGAAGGAAAAGGGAGACTATGACACAAGGGGAAAGGAGAGTGGGAAGAGAAGCAAGTACATGATAGGAAGAGGAATGTTGAGATGTAGACATCAAGGGAAGTGAACCATACTTTATTGGAAAGGAGGGATGAGAGGGAAATATCAAAATACTAGCTAGGTGGCTTTACAAGAATGAGCATGTCCCATCAAGGAATTGCCCCTTCCTTTTATAGCCAAAAGAGGGGGTCTCTCCACATTAATGTATCCTCCCACATGCATGGTGTGTGTGGAAAAGTCTCCCATGTGGGCTAGGTGGGTACGCACTCTCAATTGTATGCGACAACCCTTTGCCTCAATTTTCCGCATAAATCAAGCCCCTTATCTCAAGTCTATGATACTTCCTAGGTCTCTTCCAATTTTATAATAGGTTCAAACCTCTAAGAGGACAAGTGGAGGGTTGGCACAAGGAATCTTGCCACCTCGTCCTACTTTCCCCATTATTTAACTAGCTCTCTTTGTCCTTCTATACCTCCCCCACATGGGCCTATCCCATATGGAGGGAATAACTCAATATAATAGCCATCTCCACCCATTTTATATTGCTTCTCCCTTGGACTTTGAGCCTTATCTCAATTATTGCATCCTAGGTGGAGGGGTGGCACATGGAGGAGCCATGCCACCTTGCATTTTATAATATTACTATTATGGATTATGTACAACACACCTTATGGGTCCTCTTACATGGAAGGGTGGCACATGGTCATGCCTTGCCACCTCAACCTTGGGCCCTATGCACACCATATTTAATTATACTATTGCCACATATACAAACACACATACATATTAATGCCTTTTTCCTTAGACAATTTTATCCATAACAGTTCCCCCCCCCAGGCAGGGAATGCACCACATTTCCATGCCTGGGACCATCACGCACAAAGAAAGGCTTGAGGTAGCGCTTGTTGATCACCTTCTTGCCATATGGTTCATGCAGCTCCTGAACTTGTACAGACCCATTGCTACGTTCTTTGATGACTTTGTATGGTCCAGCCCACAGTGGCAGAAACTTCTTATCCATTTGGTGGTCCAATCTGTTATCAAAGCATAGCACAACATCCCCCTCAGCAAAGTGTCTTACCCATCCCTTGCGAATCTTAGCATCCAATCGGGCCTTTTGTCGATTCTTTTGGATCTCTGTTTGATGTAGTGCAAGGCGTCGGGTCTCATCTAACTTCTCAAGTTGTACCAATCTGGCCTCTACATGTTCATCTTCTGTCATCCTCTGTTCTTGTGCCAATCTCAAGGCTGGAATCTCTATCTCAAGTGGTAAAACTGCCTCAGTACCATACACCAACTCAAAAGGGGTGTGACCTGTAGATGTTTTATGAGTGATGTTGTAAGCCCACACTGCTTCAGTGACCTTCTGATCCCATTGGCTCCTATTCCCTGCGGCCATTTTTCCTATGGTTTTACAGAGGAGGCCATTGGTCCGCTCTGTTTGACCCATGGATGCTGGATAATAGATGCTAGAAGTGTGATGATCAATGCCCATCCGATCCATGAGTAACTCCACTGCTTCATTTAAGAATGGACTCCCATGGTCAGAGACTATCTCCATGGGTGTCCCAAACCTTGTGCAGATACGTTCGAATATGAAACTTGAAACTGCCTTGCCATTTGCAGTAGAGAGAGCGATAGCTTCAGCCCACTTAGTGACATACTGAGTGGCTACCAAAAGATACTTCTTTTTGTGGGCAGTCATGGGCAAGGGACCGACAAAATCTATTCCCCACTTCTGAAACGGATGGATGGACATCACTGGGTGATGTTGCCCGGGACGCAAATCTTTCCTACCAAAGAATTGACATGGTTCACAGGTTTTGCAATACAAAGTGACATCCTTGAATAATGTCGGCCAATAGTATCCAGCACGTAAAATCTTCTTAGCTGTATAGTCACTGGCATAGTGGCCTCCACAAAACCCATCATGATAATGCTTCAATACCTTAGGCACTTCATCTGCATCAATGGCCCGTCTGAGTACCCCATCCATGCCTTGACGGTACAACACCCCATCAAGGAGGGTGTAGCGCTTACTATCTCTGCGGATCTTCTTTCTCTCATAGCTTGTACTTTCAGAAGGAAAGGAGAAAGCGGTCAAAAACTTATATATACCACCATACCAAGGATCCCCAACTTCTATGGCTGCTACCAGGGTTACATCAAGGCACTCCTCTAAATCAATCAAAGCATTCTTCAAGTTGGAACAACCCCCTTTTACAATTTTGAAAGAAAAATCATATTCTTGTAGAACTGCCAACCATTTGGCCAACCGGCCCATGGGATTTGGTGATTGAAGAACCTGCTTTGCAAGACCAGTGTCAGTGAGTATAAAGAAGGACCTTCCAGCCACATAATGCTTAAATTTCTCAATGCAAAACACCAAAGACAAGGCATGCTTGTCGGCCTCTGAATAGCGTCGCTCAGTGTCGAGCAATTGTCGAGAAGCAAATCGAACGGGATACATGAACCGATCCTCCCCTTGCTGGAGAAGAATACCTGCCAGAGTGTGCTCACCAAACCCAGGATTGATATAGAAGGTCTTTAACCAGTCTGGATTGCGCAGAATGGGTTCTGAAGCCAGAGCATTCTTGATTTGTGCAAACCCATGATCACAATCCTCATTCCAAGAGAAATCAACCCCATCTTTTAATAGCATAGTCATGGGCCGTGTCAAAGCAGCATACTGATCAATGAAGCGGCGATAGTATCCTGCTAGATTGACAAATGAGCGTACCTGACGTTTGGTTGTAGGTGGGGAGAGCTTGAGGATGGCTTCTACCTTCTCGGGGTCAGGCTTGATGCCCTCGGATGAGACAACATGTCCCAATAACCTCCCTTGAGTGGCTCCAATGGTGCATTTCTCAGGGTTGAGACTGCCATTTGCATCATTGACCCTTTGGAAGGCCAATCTAACCTTCATGATGTGCTCCTTACGTGATGAGAATATACAGAAATCATCTAAAAACACCTCCAAGAAATCCCCCAAATAAGGAGCAAACACCATCTGCATGAATCTTTGAAAGGTGGCAGGAGCATTGGTGAGGCCAAATGGCATTCCTTTGAATGCAAATGTCCCCCAGGGTGTGGCGAATGTGGTTTTAAGCACATCTTCCTCGGCAATTCTGATTTGATAAAACCCAGAGTAACCATCACAGAAAGTATACATCTCATGTCCACTTACCTTCTCAAGAATGAGGTCTTGAAAGGGTAAAGGATGATGATCCCTCTTGGTGGCAGCATTGAGCTTCTTATAGTCGATGCAGACCCGCCACTTGTTGTTTTTCTTTGGGATGACTACCACTGGTGAAACCCATTCAGTATTGTGAACCGGAACAATAAACCCAGCCTCTACAAGCTTCTGCAACTCTGATCGCAAAGCGTCGGTCTGTAGGGGCCCTAATCTCCGATACTTCTGAGCCACAGGCTTTGCATCAGGCTTCAGCTCTATCTTGTGCTCTATGGCAGTCACATGGCGAAGGTGGTGGTAGCTAGTTGCAAAGAGGTCAGGGAAATCTTTGAACATTTCAAGAAACTCATCTTTCTCACCTGGAGTGAGGTCTGGAGAAAGCATTGATTCGAGCTGTTGAGGACTAGCTGTTATCTTTTCTGCAGGTGGCAGGGTCGGAGACACCCCCATCATGTAAACTTCCTCCTCTGTGAATTCCTCCCCCCGTCTGATTCTTCCATGGACTCAGACACTGAAGATGAGAGAGTATCACTGTCATGCTCCTCTTCTTCTTCCGGTTCCATAGCACCAGGTTGCACAGGGATTTTCTCCTTGGAAGCACCAAAAGACATGTGTCCTGTCTTCCAATAGCTGACTGCATCACTTTTTCTCAACCATGGTCTCCCGAGTATGGCAGGGTAACTTCTGCCTGTATCTTCAATGTCCACTACATAGAAATTGACAGTGGTGGTCAGCCCGTTGACAGTAATGGGCAAATCCTCAATGACTCCCATGGTGGCAAGTCGTCGACCATCTGCTACCTTGATTCGAGTGGAGGAATGCCTTGTACATTTCAAATTCAATTTCTTCATGATGCGGGGCACCATGATATTACATGCAGCTCCCCCATCAACACACACATTTTTGACACGGCAATTATCTATGATGGCATCTACTGTGTGTGGGTGCCGATCAATTTCTTCAGAGATAGAAGATACCTCTCGTACCTTTCCCTTTTTCTTACTCTTCCTTGTTGAGAGACCTTGCTGCAGCTCACGTCTCACCTTAGGGCTTAATGCTATTAGTTGAGGGAGTGTGATGCTCAAAGAACGATGAGCAAGGTCTTGAACGACCGAATAGTCCTCTTGCCCTGAGCCGATGGGAAAATCCGAGGGTGACCACTTACTCCTGCGAGATCTTTTAGTCTTCTCTGTTGGTGGGTCTGCCATCTCAGCGTCTGAGGGCTCTGAGAAGGACACCTTCTTCCTGGGGCGGCCCAGTCCACGGTTTAGAGAGGGGTCCGAGGTAGCACGAGTTCTTTCCCTGAGATCAAGGATCTCCACATCGGAATCCTCAGTGCCCGACTCACTTAGAAGATTCACCCTTGGAATATTGGGGCATTCTGTGCGATAATGACCCTTCTGGTGGCACTCGTAGCATACAACATTAGCACGATCTCTTGGAGGGCGGTTGGCTTGATTTCTGATGCCCACCATCTCAAGTCGAAGATCATTCAGAGCCTTGGCTAGGTCATTGACTCCAGGTTCTGTTGCAGGGGGGGCCTCTTTAGTTGGAGGGGCCATAGGAGTAGAGAGGAGGGGAGCTCGTGGGCGAGGCTGGGAAAATCTTCGAGGCAGAGGATGAGGATATCCACCTTGTTGAGGGTAAACATCTAAGGGAGGACCATACATCTGAGGTGGAGGCGGTGGATACATCCCTGAGGGGTGGGGGTATGCCCCTGAGTTAGACCCCCCAGGTTGTTTTTGCAGGAATGGAGGGGGATGCGGAGGGACAATCGTCTTCTTTGAAGCGGGGTCAGACTGAACTTTGTCAAACTTTTGAGCAATCTCATGTGCTAGCACCATAGTTTCTGGATTCTCCCATTTAAGCTTGAGGCGGAATTCATCACTCGCTCCTGCTACAAGGTAGCCCAGCACATGCTGAGTCATTCCAGCTCGAAATCCGGCATTGTCCTCCTGTGTGGCAATCAAACGGTCCAGGAGCACGACCGCTCGCCGATCCACATATCGACGCGCCGTCTCACCTTCTGACTGCTTCAAATTTGCCACCTGCAGGTACACATTCTCCGGCTCCTCTTCTTTGCCGAAATACTCAATCATTGCTGTTGTCAACCTTGGCCAGCTTTGGCGAACATCTTCGGTTTGCTTCTCATACCACACTTGAGCCAAACCTTCTAGAAATGTGGGGAGAACCAATAGCCATCTGTCTTCAGTAAGAAAGTTGAGAGAGACACAACGGCGTTTGAAAGCCACAAGATACTCATTTGGATTTTCTTCTACCCATCCACAAAACACGGGAATGTCAGCCATGCTTGGAAGGTGGGAAAGAGGGGCTTATCTATGGACGAACAATAGTAAGAGGAAGCTTGAACTGAAAATCGGGGGAAGAAACATCCAAAAAGCACACATAGGCAGGGTAAGGTGTGACTGGTGTAGTGTGAAATATTACACGAGAAGAATCTTCAGCATAGAATAGCACATAGACAATCTTAAAAGGACCAATCCTCATGATATCACTTTGATCATTACACGCGAGGGTTAGAGGTGCGGCGTCGCATGAGGTTGTTCATCAAGGCAAACAAGAATGCCATGACAAATGTCAATAGTTGGAGAGCTTGCACATCACCTTCAGCTTCTTCCAGTTCTTGTAGTCGCCATTCTATTTCTTCAAGGGGTGTGCGGTCTGGCATCCTTCTTTTGAGCAATGTCCTTGAGAACCCTCCTGATGGTCTGCCGAAGTCGGTGAACTCGTATCAAGTAGGCCCAACACTTAGTTTCATGATGACCACAACCTTTGCATTCCTTACAAATGATCACACTCCTTCGTGGCTTGCGGCTTGGTTGGGGTGGCGCTTCCACTCGCGTCATGCATGATTGAAATACAAGCTTCACGTGCCAAGAAATCAGCAACAAGATTTCGAGCTCGAGGGATATGCTGAATTTTTACCTCTTCAAATTGGTTGCAAAGTTCCAAGGCTTGTTGATGTCGTGGAACCAAGCCTTTGCTTCGCACCTTCCACCTTCCACTAACTTGTTCACACACTAGTTGAGAATCTCCTTGCACCTCCAATTGCTTGGCATGATGTTCTTGTGCCTTTTGTAGCCCAAAAATGTGCGCCGAGTACTTAGCTTGATTGCAAGTACTTGCGGGCGAAGACTTGCTGTAACAAAACTCCTCACCACTCGGTGAAGTGAGCTTCACACCCACGCCAGCCGCCTTGGTCGATGGTTTGTAAGCTCCATCAAATTGAAGAATCCAAGATGTCATCACACCAAGACGAGAATTCGGACATCCCAAGTTTCTCGGTAGTCCAAGATAGGTAGGAGGAGAGGGTGGGGAGAATTCAACACTTGAGCCAAACGTTCAGCACCAAATAAACTTGCCATTCTTTGTTGATAGTTTATCTTAAGCCCAAAAAGAATTACAATTTGAAGCTCGAAATGAGGCACAAAAGGCTGATTAGGTACAAATGGATTCCTTGGTCGAAACATTACCAACCATAGCCAAGGCCTAGAAACCTTTGTAATGAGAGTGTGAAACGACCATTCAGGACGAGCTTTTCCACAGGAATCAACAAGCAGATGCGCCAAATCTCCCCCCAAGCTTGGGGCACATCCCACCCTTCGAAGAAGGAAACCGTTTTGATTACCTCTGAAGCAGCAAGTAGTTCGATCACCGCACAATGAGTAGAAGTAAAGTAAAAATCCTCCCAGCGTATCAGTAGTTCGTCACCCTGAATCATCCACGGTGTGTCATTCCACCCATCATCACCATCAATAATGCACTGGACAATCAGCCGTTGAAGGTCGACATGAAGATCAAGGAATACATCTCGTGCATTGGTAGCCGTAAGGTGCGGAGGAATAGGCACCAATTCCTTAAACGCGTCGAGAAGTGACATAAATGTCCACTCTTCTCGTGAGGCGTGCGTCCGTGAAGTGGGCTTGGAGAAGTTCTGAATTGGCGATCTAGCAAGAGAAGTGGGTAGAGAACATAAAATGAAATATTTTTGCTTTTTACAACAAGAGCAAACTCCTTATGGTTAGAGAGTTACAGCTCCCGCAATTTTCAATATATGAACAAAAATCATTACAGTTTTACCACTTCCAACTTGTTGGCCCAATGATAAGACTTTCTTTTGTGAAGGGGAAGGTCTTGGGTTCCAATCCTACTCTTTAATAAAAAGAGAGGAGAGGAGAGGAGAAGGAGAAGAGAAAGAGAAAGAGAAAGAGAAGGAGAAGAAGGCGAAGAGAAGAGATAGGGGGGGCGCGGGATCTGCTGTTACTCTTTTGCAGGGGCTTAGGAAACAATCCGCAACCAGAGGTCGCAGCAGTCCAGAGAACTGTCCGCAACCAGAAATTGCAGCAGTCCAGAGAACTGAAGCGCAGAAAACGCACGAACCGAATGCACGCACAGTAGCTTAGAAAGAGCACAGATGGTATAGTTTTGTTGATGTAACCCGTACGAATAGAAGATTCGCCAACAACCGTGGAGACCTGGGCTCGAATCCCAGCAGCCACACCAAAACTTTTAGCCGGAAAAGAAACCGAGACCAAAGGCTAGAGACTAAGTATGGCGACGCTCAAAGGCCATAAAGAAAAGGAGATCACGAGGGCGAAGGGATGTCATAGGGGTGAATAAGGAATTAGAAGTGGAGGGAAGGAAAAGGGAGACTATGACACAAGGGGAAAGGGAGAGTGGGAAGAGAAGCAAGTACATGATAGGAAGAGGAATGTTGAGATGTAGACATCAAGGGAAGTGAACCATACTTTATTGGAAAGGAGGGATGAGAGGGAAATATCAAAATACTAGCTAGGTGGCTTTACAAGAATGAGCGTGTCCCATCAAGGAATTGCCCCTTCCTTTTATAGCCAAAAGAGGGGGTCTCTCCACATTAATGTATCCTCCCACATGCATGGTGTGTGTGGAAAAGTCTCCCATGTGGGCTAGGTGGGTACGCACTCTCAATTGTATGCGACAACCCTTTGCCTCAATTTTCCGCATAAATCAAGCCCCTTATCTCAAGTCTATGATACTTCCTAGGTCTCTTCCAATTTTATAATAGGTTCAAACCTCTAAGAGGACAAGTGGAGGGTTGGCACAAGGAATCTTGCCACCTCGTCCTACTTTCCCCATTATTTAACTAGCTCTCTTTGTCCTTCTATACCTCCCCCACATGGGCCTCTCCCATATGGAGGGAATAACTCAATATAATAGCCATCTCCACCCATTTTATATTGGCCTTATCTCAATTATTGCATCCTAGGTGGAGGGGTGGCACATGGAGGAGCCATGCCACCTTGCATTTTATAATATTACTATTATGGATTATGTACAACACACCTTATGGGTCCTCTTACATGGAAGGGTGGCACATGGTCATGCCTTGCCACCTCAACCTTGGGCCCTATGCACACCATATTTAATTATAATATTGCCACATATACAAACACACATACATATTAATGCCTTTTTCCTTAGACAATTTTATCCATAACACTACTTGCTATAAATTGTCATGATCTTGTGGATGGTATGAATCTCCCAGCTTGTCCTCACATGGGCCTCTGTGAATATTGCGTCATTGAAAACCTTTTCATGCATCTACTTCAACTCATTCATATGCTTTATTGGATCTTGTTCACAATGATATATGTGGACCTTTTCCTCCATCTAAGTATCTCGATAGGTATTTCATCACTTTCATTGATGATTGGTCAAGATATACAACTGCATTTCTCTTGCGATATAAGTCAAAGGCCTTATCAGTATTCAAGCAATATAAAACTACTGCGAAACTTCATACTGGTTTTCAGATCAAGACCCTTCATAGTGACAACAGTGGAGAATATATTTCTAATATTTTTAATGATTATTGCATTGAGTGTGGCATTCATCATGAATATATTGTTCCATACTCTCCTCAACAAAATGCTCAGGCAGAGCGTAAGGATCACACTTCTCTTGATGCTATGCGATGTATGCTCCTTCATTCTAGATTATCTCGAAGCTTTTGGGAAGAAGCACTCCTGATAGCCATCTTTGTGCAAAATAATCTTCCTACAACTGCATCTTCTGGTCAGATACCAATCATAGCTTGGACAAGGGAGACTCCTTCTATATTGAAATTTTGAGCTTTTGGTTGCATTGCTTATATTCATGTACCAAAAGAGACACGGTTAAGCTAGATCTTCCTCGCAAAAAGGTCACTCCAAATTCTAAAGGTTATAAATTCTATGATCCCTCTTCTAAGAAGGTGATAATCAATCGTGATGCCATATTCAATGAGCAGTTAATGGGAGGGACATGGTCTACCGAGGATGCAGAGGACATAGAGTCCTTACTTTATGCCTTTCCTTTGTAAAGAATAAGGGAGAGAGATAGGAGACTCAAGTTCAGCTTTCTTCACAACACACAAAAGAGAGAGGACACAAGGTTGGAGGGTGAAGCCTTTCTTCACTTTTGCACACAACAACTATATAATAGAAGAGGGAAATACCCTATATGTCAAAACCTAGAATACGTGGTTCATATGTGAACCCAAACCAAAAACATACGTGGTAGTCTAACTACACCACGAGTACAACTAACATAGGCGGTGACATAAATGATAGTCATCCAGGAGATATATCGGGGGTAGAGCTTGATATCTCAACACTCCCCCTCAAGCTCAAATCCATCTCACGTACACCAAGCAAGCTCCTAAATCTGCGAAGCTTCTCGGTACCCAATGCCTTCGTAAAGATATCAGCCACCTGCTCCTCAGTGCTGACATAGACAAGATCAATCTCACCAGCTAGAACCTTCTCTCTCACAAAGTGATAATGCACCTCAATGTGCTTCGTTCTAGCATGATAAACCGGGTTATTAGCAAGCATGATGCTGCTAATGTTGTCACAATGAATGACAACTGCTGCATGAACTGACTGTCCCATATCTGCAAGTAGCTTCCGTAACCAAGCTACCTCACATGCAGCCATTGCTGCACCCCTGTACTCAGCCTCTGTGCTCGACAAGGCAATTGTTGGCTGCTTCTTGCTGCTCCAACTGATGGCACCACTCCCAAGGGAAAACATAAAACCACTAGTAGATCTCCTGTCTGAGACACTACCAGCCCAGTCAGCATCTGTGTATCCATGTACCTGTAATGCACACCCACCTTCATAAAACAGTCCATAATGCAATGTGGACTTCACATACCGCAGTATGCGCCTAGCCGCATCCAAATGTGGCTTCCTCGGTGCCTGCATAAACTGACTCACCAGCCCCATAGCATAGCTCAAATCTGGTCGGGTTATAGTCATGTAAATCAAGCTACCTACTATGCGCCTGTACATAGTAATATCTTCAAGAAGCTCACCTGACTCTGCATTGAGCTTCACATTCTGCTCCAATGGAACAGAGATAGGCTTACAGCCTGTCATCCCATATTTGGACAGCATGTCCAAACCGTATTGCCTTTGCAACAGCCATATCCCACTCGGGGATCTAATAACCTCAATGCCCAAGAAGTAACGCAGCTCTCCCAAATCCTTCATCTCAAATTTCTGCTTCAACAGCAGCTTCACTTCATTAATGTCTGCATCACTATCACCTGTAATAATCAAGTCATCAACATAGATGACTATAAGCACAATCCCTCTGTTTGTCCTTTTCACATAAAGTGAAAAATCTGAATTGGAAATCTGAAATCCAATAGTGACAAGATATTGCCCTATCTTGTCTGACCATGCCCTCGGCGCCTGTTTTAAGCCATACAAGGCTTTGCGCAACCTGCATACAAAATCGGGGTGTGCTTTATCCTCATAACCTTCTGGCTGCATCATATAAACCTCTTCCTGCAAGTCACCATGCAAGAAGGCATTTTTCACATCCATCTGATGCAAAGACCATCCCTTTGCAGCAGCCATAGCAATTACTGCTCTCACGGTTGCCATCCTTGCAACTGGGCTGAAAGTTTCCTCATAGTCAATTCCATATGTCTGTGCAAAACCTTTGGCAACCAATCTTGCCTTGTACCTGCTAACAGACCCATCAGCATTGTGCTTTACTTTGTAAACCCACTTGCAGCCAATAGCCTTCTTATCATGAGGCAAAGGCATCAAATCCCAAGTGTGGTTTGCATCCAAGGCAGCCATCTCTTCATCCATAGCTGCTTCCCAATTTTTATGCCCTGCTGCATCCTCAAAACATGTGGGCTCTGGCTCCTCTAGAACCTTGACCATATAAGCATAGTGATGTGCTGTATACCCATCATATCTCAGCCTGTCAACTGGATACTTAATACGAGTGGACCTCCGTACAACTGGATCAGTTGCAGGAGTCTTTAAATCATGCCTGCTTTTCCTTGCACCAGGTGTAACAACAGAAGGAATCCCAAGTTCCTCATCAAGGCTCATTTCAGAGCCGCTTGACTCTCCATCAACATGAGAGCTACCAGCAGACACATCAAACACTGGAGTATGGTCCACTTTTTCTTTTCCCTTATGTGATACCTGCACAACACTATCAGGATTGCCATGTGACGATTCACTAGATCTCAATCTCCCTGTCCATGCATTAGATCCACTAGTAGAGGACTCTCTGGGTCCACTCAAGGCTTGAGATTGCTGCTCTGCATTTATTGCAGCATTCCCATTTCCTGCATCTGCATCTCCTACCATAACAGTTGGTGCATACCAGCTGCTCATTTCATCAAAAACAACATCTCTGCTCACTTGCATTTTGCGAGTGGAAGGGTTATAATAGCGATACCCTTTCTGGTGCTGAGCATATCCAATAAAGATGCATTTTTCTGCCTTTGGATCCAGCTTGGTTCTCTTCTCATCAGGAACATGAACATGCGCTATGCAACCAAATACCTTCAAGTGAGAAATATCTGGTTTTTGGCCTGTATACATTTCTTCAGGCGTCATGCCATGGACAGCTGCAGTGGGGGTTCTGTTCATAATATAAACAGCAGTTGCTACTGCTTCAGCCCAAAAATAATCAGGCATGTTTTTCTCATTTAGGATCGCCCGTCCTACTTCTGCAATATGCCTGTTCTTCCTTTCTGCAACCCCATTCTGCTGAGGGGTAGACCTGCATGAGTACTTCCTTTGAATTCCCTGTTCTTTCAGATATTCACAAAATTCTTCTGAAAAGTACTCTCCCCCTCCATCAGATCTTAGCACTTTAATATGCACACCTTTCTCTTTTTCAACCATGGCCTTAAAAGCCTTGAAATGGCTGAACACTTCACTTTTGTGCTTCATAAAATAAATCCACACCTTCCTAGTGTAGTCATCAATAAACGTCACATAATAATGGCATCCACCAATAGAAGCAGCTTTGGTTGTCCAAACATCTGAATGGATCACTTCCAAAGGTCTTCTGCTCACCTTAGCATTTTTGGGAAATGCATGTCTGGCCTGCTTACCCATTTGGCATGCTTCACATACCTTTTGCATTCCCTCAACTCTGAATTTAGGCAAACCTGCAACAATGTTTTTCGTTTGCATAGATTTCAGCCTTTGTATATTCACGTGCCCAATGCGCTTGTGCCATATCTCAATATCTGCAATGACACCTCTCCCATGCGCAAACATAGCAGCTTTCACCTCAGGCATATCAACATCCAAGGTGAACATTCTTCCATTTTTGTTGCCTTTCGCAACCAAGCGGCATTTATTTTTCAGGTCTTCAACAAAGCATCCATCAGGATTAAATCTAACCTGCAGACCTTGCTCAACCATCTGGCCAACTGAAACCAGGTTCTTAGTGATTTTTGGAACATGAAGTACATCTGCCAAGTACTTTGTTTTGCCATCCTGCATAGCCAATGGCACTTTACCAACCTGCGTAATTGGGTGCGCAGTATCATCACCTGTTTCAACATAACCTGGCTTATCCAAATTTCTGACATCATGAAACCACTCACCATGACTGGTCATGTGGTTAGAGGCACCTGAATCAACATACCAAACATCATTGCAAGCTGCAGCATCTCCTGACATGGAGTTAACCATATGCTGCATCACAAAAAGGTGCTCATTTCTGTCGTCACCATGCCCACTTGATGATGCATAGTTGCTTTGCTGCAACTTTCCACTTTTGATGTCATTCTGCTTTTTATAGCATGTATTCTCCTTGTGTCCAGGCTTTCCACAATAATAGCATTCTATGCTGCTATTTACTTGCTGGTTCCTTTGCCATGAACCACGGCCTCTTTGGCTCCCCCTGCCTCTAGAACTACCACGTCCTCCTCCATAGGACTGGTTTTCCTGTTGTTGCTGTTGGTTCTGATTTCCTGCACGGCCACCAGAACGGCCTCTTCCTCTACCTCTGCCTCTACCTGTATTCGAGTAGAAAGCAGTCTCTTGAGAAGTTGAGGTGGCTGAACCACCATTCCTTTGCTCTTCACTCAGCAAGAGAGCAATAAGTTCCTGAAAATCAGGAAATGTTTCACGGACTCCAATGGATGTCCGAAATTGTGCATAATCTTTCCCAAGACCATTCAAGGTCACAGACACTAAGTCCTCATCATCAACAGGTGCTCCAATGGAGGCAAGAGAATCTGCAAGGCCTTTCACCTTCAAGGAATACTCATTTATATTCAGATTTTTCCTTTGCACATTGTGCAACTCCTGCTTTAGCTGCATCTTTCGTGCTTTGGTATTTGTGCTATACAGCTTCACCAATGTATCCCATGCCTCCTTAGGCGTCTCTAGATCCTGTATATGCACAATCATAGAATCTGAAATGCTAACGGACAGCCAATACAGGCATTTTCTGGCTTTTTCATGCCATTCTTTAAAGGCCTTCAATTCAGCAGGAGTGGGAGCAGCACCCAAAACTGGTTCTGCAGTTTCACCACTGATGTAATCCCAAACTCCCTTTCCCATAAAGAAGTTTGTCATCCTGAACTTCCATGCTTGGAAGTTGTTCTTGTCAAGCTTCTCACTGACAATGGTAGACAAATTCTCAGATATTTTACAAATCATGAATTGCAACAGCAACCTGTAAACACAGCAAATGCCTCAGAAGGGCAAATAGCAAAACTTCTGCAAAGAGCCTCACAGGGGCAGATCTGCAACACTGACGAAAGTGGTATTTCACCACACAGTCACTTCCTCGTGACGATTTTGCATCAACAGGCAACAGGCATGAATCTGCAACTCCCAATATCTCTGCACATAGGCATACGATGCAATTTCTATGGCACCTTTCCACCGACTAGCCGCGCGGTGGTCGCACAGCAAAAACAGGGCCTTTTTTTGAGTGCCTGCGAAGAACTTCTGCCTTCAAAACGGGCCCTGAAACGGCCTCAAATCAGAAAAATAAAGTCACCGAGGGCTTCGCCCTCGCCCGCAGCATATACTGCGCTCTCGCCGCACCGCGAAGGGCCTCTCAATCTAAAGCAGTGTACTCCTGTACTTCTGGCTGTGCTACCTGCAGAGATTTGCTCCCAAACTCGAAATAGGAAAGCTACACTGGTCCTCTTACCAGGACACCACAAACTTGGCTAGCTTTCTTGAGCTCCTTACCACGAACAAGGCTCTGATACCATGTAAAGAATAAGGGAGAGAGATAGGAGACTCAAGTTCAGCTTTCTTCACAACACACAAAAGAGAGAGGACACAAGGTTGGAGGGTGAAGCCTTTCTTCACTTTTGCACACAACAACTATATAATAGAAGAGGGAAATACCCTATATGTCAAAACCTAGAATACGTGGTTCATATGTGAACCCAAACCAAAAACATACGTGGTAGTCTAACTACACCACGAGTACAACTAACATAGGCGGTGACATAAATGATAGTCATCCAGGAGATATATCGGGGGTAGAGCTTGATATCTCAACATCCTTTTCTATTTGATAATGATTCCACTTTTGATGTCATTACTACTCCTTCATCTGATGGCATCACTGCTACTCCATCTACAGAGCAATGTGTTGACAATCTTGATTTGCATCCTGCACATACACAGGCCTCTGATGATAGTATTGATATTTATGTTGATCTGCCTATTGATTTTGAACATGGTTCTACTCATGATTGTGTTGATGAATTTGAAATCATTGATCATGCAATGGTTGCTCATGAAGACCCTACTACTTATATAGAAGCTATCTCTTCTGCACAAAAGAGTCAATGGCAAGAGGCAATGGAAGCAGAATATGATTCTTTGATCTCTAAAGGTACATGGGTTCTTACTGAACTACCTCCGAGTCGCACTCCTATCAAACGTTAGTGGGTTTATAAAACCAAAACCAAAGCTAATGGTTCTTTTGACAAGTTTAAAGCTCGTCTGGTTGCAAAAGAATACTCACAAATTGCAGGAGTTGATTGATATATTGCAAAATATATTGATGTTAATTTTTGCTCAACCATGCCATCGGGCTGAACAACAACTAATGTCTGCGCACCCTTGATTGAGGAGCTATAGACCCTATGGAGGGGCATACGTGTCTTTGATATTTCTAGAGCCCCGAGGCAAGCTGCAGACATGTGCATCAAGGGATTTTTGATGTGGACCATGCATGACTATCTAGGATTTGGGGAGTGCATAGGTATGTGCTTTTGCATGCCTATTAATACCTTTATTATTCTATTGTGGTGTGATCTATGCATGTCTAATGACCTATATGTCCATGCATGTATGTAGGACTTCAAACACAAGGGTACCATGCTTGTACTATTTGTGGCCCTAGTTTGAATCCACAACACTCCAAACATATGAGGAAGATGGATTATAAAGGTCATGCTCAATATCTTTCGCTTGATCATCATGCATGTGAAGGTCAACTTGATCCACCACTGGTCTGTAGCATAGCAAGTGACTGGATTTGGTATTGGAGAGATAATAGTGAGGAGCCTCCTCCTTGTATGGACCGGCTGTCTATCTTTCATGAGCTTCCATATTGAGGCGAATTACAAATCCTTCACCTCTTGGATCCCATGCATATCTTCAAGAATGTGGTGGGCCAGTGGCTTCTATTTGGTCACACTTGGTTGGTGACAAAGATATAAGGGGAGTGCGAAAAGAATTGCATGAGATGGGTAACATTCCTCACTTGTGGCCCCAAGAGCATGTGCGTAGAACTCAAGAGCATGGTTCTACAACTCAGGAAGCTGGTTTAGGAACCCAAGAGCATCCTCCACAAATTGTTCTCCCAAAGGCACCATGGATCCTTTCCAAGGTAGAGGAGGAAAGGGTTGAGGTGGATATTACATCTTTTTGGATACCCATGGGACACATATGTTGCCTGAGGGGAAATTTACAAGGGACAATAAGCTTAGTGGCTTTAATTACCATGATTGGTACAAGGTCTTACAGGTATTCTACGTGTTATCTTGAAACAAGAGTAGAACTAAGATTGTGATGCTTTCGTGTAATTAACTTATTTGATTATGACACATTGTTATAACTCCTTTGTTGCTTGGTCAATTTATCCTCCCAATTACAATGAGAGGTTGCTTATCAAAAGATGTTAGAACTGATATCTATTGTAAGGTCTGTGGCATTGTCACGTGTGCTTACTATCATATCCCCTTCATTATATTTCATACAATTTTAAATGATGGGTATAAAATATTGAATCTTACAGGTGCATGTGGAATAGGTGGATCTCACAAAAAGAGATCTCTTTATCGAGCATCGAGAGGGCTAAGGTGGACTCCATTAAAGCTATGTTCTTTCTTGAGAAGCACTTTCCCTCAATCATTATGATGACTCAGGTGCACTTGCTTGTACATGTAGTTGATGACATTGCCATTGCAGTATGTTTTTCCTTGAACGGTTTATGAAAACCTTGAAGGGATTTGTAAGGCAAAGAGCTAGACCCAAAAAAAGCATGGCGGAGGGATGGCTTGTGCAAGAGTTATTAGTATACATCACAGAGTTTCTTGCAGTATCCATGGATCTCAATATTCCACATGCTTGTTGGAACATCAAGGACGATGGTGGTGTCATTGCAAAGGCTCCCTAAGGTAAAGGGGTTGAAAGAAAGATGAGCAAAGAGGAAAGAGACAAATTCAAAAAGTTTTGTGTCCTAAATAGTCTTGAAATGCAAAGGTGGGTGGAGAGATATGAAGAGGCCACATGGACAGCATTTTTGTGTCGAATGCTTCAATTCAAAGAGAGTCACTTATGATTGTGGAGTCACGGCTAGCTTTGTACTGTAAGATAGCTGAGGAAGTGATTATGATACCAATCTTCTCTCCTCATAGTTAGATTATTGTGGGACCATATGTGACATCTATGAAGTTGATTTTAAACAATCTAGTATTTTCATTATTGATGTCAAATGGTTTAGAACTATCTACAATGGTCCCAATGCTACATTCAGGAAAGACAACTGTGGTTTCTTTGTCATTGACTCTACCAGACCCTAGAACAATGAAAGTGATACCTTTGTTCTTTCAGAGCATTGTGAACAGACACACTAATGAATTGATTAAAAGCTAATATCCTCGTTTTCAACAAAATGCTGGTAGATGTTCATATATATATATATATATAATACTTGAGCATAAAAGAATATTATTACTAGCACCTCATTTGTATCTTCAATGTAGATGGTCTTTCATCTGGTTTGTTTGGATCCAAGATGGTGGTACATGGTCCAAGTTGCTCCTCGAAGCAAACATATTTTTGAAGATAGGAATGTGGATACGGAGATGCCGGGAAAAGATCCAAATAATGATGCTGATGGATCTAGGGAAGAGGATGAAGATGATGATATGGGCCACTATGAATAAACAACTGTAATGGGGGAAGGTGGATATCATGACTTTGGGGAAGAATAGGGAGAACTAGAGGCCAGTGAACTAGAGGATCAAGTCTTAGGTATATACTCGGTATATATACAATAGGGGATGGATGATGTAGGTGATCACTGATCAATTGTATGTAAACCTTGAGATAGAAATATTTGGAGTTCAAGATGGCTCAAAATGAAGCCGTCTATGTAAATGCTACTAATTCATAGTTTTGACATCAACATGACCTTATGTATAATTTGGCCTTCACATTTTTATAGTGACATTTTGTACATTAATTTGTATGTTAAGTTCACTATCAATATATGAGTGTTTTGATCTCAATTTTGGTGTACATGCTCTTATATTTTTTATCTTTCAAATGTCTAAACTTGTGGTCCAAATTTATTTTGGGACCCTTGGAAATGACGTTCTGTAAAAATGTTGGTATGGAAAATTGTACCCAAGCATTAGTGAAAGTGTTGGTGCAAGGGCTGGTAGCAGTTGGTATATATGTCAGTATAGGGGTCGGTATATACCGACCCCTATATCGATAGATATACTGACAACCATACCAACAACTATTTTGATGTTTACATCGACACCTTCCTCGCCCGCCAACTGTACTGACGATCTTTGTGCTCGTGCTCATGAAGCATCGAAAGACAGTGTTAGAAAGAGGCCCATGTCTAGTAGTGATACCTCACAAAAGGAGGGATTGACACTCACGAATGGAGTGGGAGCACATGGTGCTGTGATACCATGATAGAGGAAATGAGAGAGGGAGAGAGAGAGAGGAGTGCACATGATATAGCTACCTGTGCATGAAGTTTTATTGAACATGAACATGAAGATATAGATGTGAACCCCTTACCATTAGGGTTAGGGCTTGCCCCTAATGCCCTAGAGGTATGGTGCAATTTACACCATCCTCAATTGTCCCTAATAATGTCCATATTGATGACATATTTTGTACTCACTACCCCTCATCTAGCATCATGGTGAACTCTTAATTATAAAGCATGATCCTCCCCTATGCTTATGGTCTCTATCAGACCCCACAAACTTCCCAGGCTTCGTGAGTTTACCTACTACTAATGGAATATGGGAAATTATGCAACTGTGTATATAAGCATAGAGATGCTTTTAGTATCCTTCAGCTTTCCCTCCCCCACTTTATTTGGATCATCCAGTATTGTAACCTTCTCTATAAAAAACCATGACATCTATAGGCATGTGCTCTGTTCCTTCCATGACATCTCTAATTTCCCTTGCCATTTTACTTTGCACATTGGATAATTGGTCCCATCCAAATTTGCAACCTCATCAAGTTTTGGTATAATCAAGCTTGTTTCCACCATGGCAGAGTGTGGGTGCCTTGGACATCTTGCTTTTGTCTGAACAAAGTGCAAACACACTTGTGACAATTACACTAGACCACCTCCATTATACAAAACCTCCCAACTCAATCGTAGACATATATTCTCCAATGCATCCTCTAGGGATCTCTCACCAATTGTCACTTTTCTGATTATTATACCATGCATGACTTTCCCAGCCTTGAGGCCATGTTACACATTAGTAGTGAATGGGTGTTGCTTGGTATGCCAAGGCCAACACACTATGCATATTAGAGAAAAATAGGGTTATTATCCCACAAGATGAGTTAAAAATATAGATCCTACAAAATGTTCGAAGAGGCTGGGCACATGCTTGAGGAATGCTCATTGGGAGCAAGGATCTAGAGACCCTTGCTAGAGGGGATCTATGTGGAACATCCATCAAGATATCTTTTAAAAATAATTATCTTGGAGATTTATGAAAATACCATGTAGATGGGTCGATATCACTTGGGGGGATGTGAGGGAATGGTCATCTAATGCGGCTTGGATGTAGATTGGATGATGCAGGGTGAATCCTAATGGACTCATAACATGCCATTAGAGAGCAAAATATGCAATGTCACTATTCGTTGCATGATTGTTGGGTTTTGTCAAATCGATTTTCCTCATAGGTGCATTTTAATTGTTTTGAAATACTCTTGGGGCACCAAATCAATATGTATTATGTTACTACCCTCGTCCAAAATCCAAGGTACTCGGGGGGGTCACTATGTATAAACCCTCTATATCACGTGCGTTCAAGGCCTATATTTAAAGTCCCTTATCTGTAAAAGATTTCATGAATAAAATGTACCCCTTTTCTATACAAATCTGTAAATTTTTTCCAAAACTATTTTAAATAGTCCCTTATGTATATTTATTTCTGTAAATTTTAGAAATAAAAAAAATCCTTCTGTTGAACTCACGTGATAGGGTTACATATGATGAGTGACCCCCCTGAGTCCAAGGTATGGGGGGACAAGGTCCATATAGAGTGTGCATGGATTTCCTTTAAAAATTTTAAATATGCAAGGGAAAAATATGAAAATCACATGTCCCCCCTCCCACGAAATATAAGGCATATACCTTGAAAAATATGCAATATTTTAAGATTTGTACATATTTTTCATAATCTGTGAGGCCCAAGGATGAGGGGGGGGGGGGGGGAAACAAAAAATACACTAAAATATGAAAACCCATCTCCTTTCAAATTAATGTAACTTTTTCATGTGTTACCTAAATTTCAAGGTGTAAAGACATATTTGAAGCTCTTTTAGTGTAGAACACAATCATGTTAATTTGACTAATTTCTACTCATGGCATATTTTTAAATTCATCTCATACTCAAAATTTTGATAGGTTTTTGTTACTAAAGCGAGTTGGCGGCCCATGGAAGTACTTAAGTAAATGATGCGCGATTTTAATGCTTGGGTTTTTTCAAATCATTTCTCTTTAGACCTCTGTGAATCTAGCAAGCATGCTAATCATTCTCCTCAAACTCCATCCTATCCACCTTGGTGTTGGTGGTGCTACTGTGCAGGTTGTTTATCGTTTTATTGGATAATTTCACATGATGCAATTATACATGCGGACCTCAAAATTGACATCGGGACGTGGACATGACAAAACAATGTTTTTTTGATGCCCTAAATTTTTGGAAAATGGGAGAATCAGTGTAATTTTTTGGCCACCACAACGGTAACTCGGTTACTATAAATTTTGCAAAGTGAACACATGTATATTGTTCTCCTATCGATTGTGGCTTAAAATGTAAACTTTTCCCAAAATCTACAACTACTATCATATACCCTGTGCACTTTTATAATATGATGACAAGCCATTATTATGAACTTTGTTGATGTGAAAACTAGCATGTTTGGACTATTGTAAATTGTCATGTTCAGTGAAATGAAAATTATCATGGATTAGCCATCATTGAAATTATAAATCTTTCACAGACACTTTGATGGGGTTTACGCTCCATTCACAAAGTGTTCTTGAAAAGATTTATAATTTCATCAATGGCTAGTCTTCCATCGCTTCAACCACCATCAACACCATCTTTGCATATCAATTAAATTGCATATCAAATAAATTGCATTTTTAAAGGTCTGCAAAGTGAAAGAATTGCATTTTAAGTGGACTGTATTATCATTGCATTTAAAGGATTACATTTAAAAGTCTCTCATTTTAAATAAATTGCATTTCAGAAGGATTGCATGTTAAAAGAATTGCAATTGCAACATTTATCAGACACAACCATATATCACACCAACATCTCTTCTTTTGAGTCACTAGAATTTGGTTCAAGGTTTGTCAGTATAGCGACATCATGCAAGGGACCTGGAAGATCTGTGTGTACCCACTTTGGCATATCACCATCACTACATACCCCTTTCACATCATCCAGCACTCTGACATTCGCATAGAGGTCAACCAGCAGCTTCTCTGATCTTTTTGATGTCAAGAGGTTTCTTGTGATAGAATGCACAAACTTATAGTTACTCTAGTTTCATTCACTAGATGAGTTGCTACAAGGTTGCGGCAACACCTTCATGGCCAAGGCTTGAAAATGAGGCGTGGATGCTCCACACTCTTCCCACCATTTCCATGCTGGCATATCTTTTGCTAATTCTTTGATTCTTGGATAGGAAAACAGTCCTTTTCTATTTCAAAAAGTTAAAAGTGCCCTAATAACAGCAGAGGCATACTCCATCCTATCGTCAAAGATACGTCAAGAAGATCATGCCACGACTGCATTATCTGTACATCAGTCTCTGTGCGATAGTCCCACCACTGTGGATCTAATATATGGGTGACATAGTGCAAAGAGTTGTGAGCTTGATTCCATCATTTTCACACCATCTTTTGCAATGTGGTTCATTTAGTCATGCTATATCCACCTTCTCCTGGCCTTGCATCTTTCTTTAAAACATCCTTTCAGCAATCCACCATGCCATATAAGAACTTCCCATGCTTAGCCCTTTCACATCCATCTTATGGATTGCAAACCAAATTGGCTTCATAGCTTCCACTGCATCGAATACCCTCTTTAAAAATGCCAGATTATTAACCAACACCTTTAGGTCTCCAAATTCATTATGAGAGTTGTTTGAACATGCCTCGGCTATCCACTCTGTGGCTTCTTTGCTGAATAGCATTTCGGTTACAAGAGCCTATTGTTTTAACAACTGCTCCATCATTATATAGTTTGTGTCAAAATGCATTTCACCTGGCTTTAGAAGCTCTACTAGCAAGTGATTTGCAGGCTGATGATTCCTAAATATGCCTGGTAATCGCTCATGGTTAAAGAAAGTACAACACGACATTTTGAGCCTCATCCATGAAAACTTTGAAGAAGTTTGTCTTATGTGTTTTGTACCAATCCTCTAAGACTAGGTCTAGACAATGGCACAAGCATGGAGATGCCCAAATACGTTGATATCTACGATTTATAATTTTCCCAGCCTTTCAAAAATTCTTAGCATTATTAGTAATTAGATGAATAATATTATTAGGACCGATATCTTCAATACATCTACTTAACTGCTCTGCAATGAATTCTTTCATCTTAGCCTCACTGCTTGTACCAATCGACTGTCGGAAAGCCTCCCCTTTGAATATCACAAGCATTATGTTAATCAAGGGCCGCTTGCTAACATTATTCCACCCATCTTATACGATGGTGCAAGCAGTTTTCTCAATGTCATCATAAACCACTTGATGCATCTCCTCTTTCATCCTACTGTAGTATGCATCCAACATGTTGTTACGGATGGCATCATAACGAGGCATTGTAAAACCCAGCTAGGCCAGCTTTAGCGACAGAGGCCATGGTTTTTTTCCAATGTGGGCTTTGCACCATGGAAGCTTCTAAGGATTGTTGTTGCACACACAAACAGGCATTCGAACGAGGCACATTACTGCATTGTCCTCTCTCCATATGCACATTCGAGCAACTTGCTGACTATGCAAGGGATCATGCGCCACTACCATGTGCAGTTGCACTTTGCGAACAACTTTCTATAGATTGCTTGCCCGAGGTTTCAAGACCCATGGTTCTTTCTTCAATTACAAGTTGAGATTGGTGGCATGCGACTATTTCATACACAATTGTGTCTGCACTTGCGGATACTAATTACCCAAAATGGCTTATACCACCCTTTCCACTCTCGGACCCTTGCACTTTCCAATCTGTCTTTCAGGGTTGCCTAGGAAATGTTTATGCATACGAGTTCCTGAACCCGTATAGATGTTACATCTCCACTTTGTGGCAATTACGAGCGTAACATAGTCTAGGGATTTTGTAAGGTTTCAGCCTTGTTTCTCTGGAGCCATGCTCATGTACTCTGTATGCACATACTAATAGATCAATGATGTGCAAAATTGTCAATTGCCATGTGTCAAAAAATTTCTCCAGTCTTGAACAAATTTATTTCCCAAATATGTGTTGCATGGAACAATCATTTCACAAATTCTTATTCTGCCAACATTCAATAAGTGTGCTAGACCTCCAGACGGAGCAACCATCCAATCGTTTTGCCCCCTCCTAACATAATTGGATGGTTATAGATGTGGTAATCTACCTAGGGACCTAGGCCTGGGATGGAAAATTCCCTTTCCCACATCTCGCTCTTTCTCGAGTAAGCATCTATCTACACTATGATATTTCGTGACATCATACTCTATACACAAAAGTCGGTATTTCACACATGCTAGTGCAGTATAGCTAGCACTACTTACATGCACGTGGCGGCCCACGGGTCTTTCTCTCACACCTTCTACTTTTCAATCTCAACCATTTGACACAATTATTCAAAGGATTTAAATGCATTTGTTCATGCTACAAGTAGTCGAAAACATCTAGACTCAAATAAATATGAAAGGAACCAGAAATTGATCGATTAAGAACATACATGGTCCAAATCAATGTCAAACTCCATTAAAATAGTTCCACATAGTAAATGTTCACTCATTTACATCTTTAGCTTGTACACGGGTGATTCTACTTTCTACATGGTTAATGCCTTGCAGGATGCCAGCAACGGATTTGACACTTGGTCCCTCACATCTCTTTATTAGTTTTTCTTCATCGCCAATCAAATGTTTTCTTATTCTCATGGACAATTCTGTAAAGACGTGGTTGCAAAAGTTGCACTTCCACTTTTGACACCCTAACATTGTAACAAAATCCTACGGTTTTGCAACACTTTGGCCTCTCCCTTGAGTCTCGTTTGGTGGTTGATGTTGACCTACCCTATCTTCTCTGTCTGCCACAGTTGCTGTACATGTAAAAGAGAAAAACCATCTCAATTCATTAATATGTTTTCAGCAACTTAAGAAAATTTCACTAACATGTCATCGAAAACAAATGCAAGTTTGCTAGACCTCAAGAGAGAGCAACCATCCAATTGTCTTGGCCCTCTCAACATAAATGGATGGTTATAGACATGGTAATCTTCCTGTAGAAATAGGCGTGGGATGGCAAGTTGCCTTATCCCATGTCCCGCTCTTTCTCGAATAAGCATCTATCTACACTATGATCATTCACATCATGATGCTCTATATGCAAATGTCGGTATTTCACACACACTAGTGCAGTAGCCAGCAATACCTACATGTGCACTTATTAAGACCCTTTGTTTGAATCTACGAAGTGAAGGATTATGGATGATACCTAGGTTAGACATATCTAATGTAATTTTAGACATAAATTCCATACCTATATAAGATCAACTAATTGTTCTGAGATAAGATAGTATTAATCTCTGCACATAAATGCACAATATACAATGCCACATATTTGTTCTTACAAGCAAACTAGTATAGTCTGTAACAATCTCTAGTGTGTGATTTTCGGGTTGATACAAGTTGGCAATTGCGAGCTACACAATCGGCTAGAATTTCAATGGGTTGTTATCAACTCGCGAATGCAAGCTACAACCACCGAAAGTCAAGTATTTTCATCTTCCTATTACCTAATAAGTACATATAAACTGTAATGTATAATTTCCAATATCACATCCATGTCCGAGTAATTATCGATCAGCATATGTAGACCAACCACTGGCACATGGTTCAAATGTATTTTGTATCCATATGCAAGTAGTTACAAGTCGGCATAAGTCGACTCTCCACTGGCACATAGATACTTACATTCAATCTCATATATATTTTTTACTAGTTATAGGCTATATAGCTAGTAACATACCAAAAAATGTGAGATTTCACTAAATTTTAAAAGCTAATGTCTATGAAAAAAAACCGTCTTTCTTATATTTTTGTGAAAATAACTTCAAATATATTTACAAAAACATTCTTTAAAAAATAATCTTTCAAATCACAAATGATAAACCATCAACTGAGAGCTATGCATTTATCCATTTTGCATCCTAGTGTGGGTAGATATCACAGCTGGCCTAAGCGAGCCTACCACCGACACTCGACACTTTTTGAAAGGATATAAAAACTCACAGATTAGTTTGGAAGCTTCCTTTATCCCTTTTTCCTTGTCCTTCTTTGTTTTTTTTGAGACTCCAAGCAGAGCTAGATTCTCAGGAATGTGAACAGTACGAGGTCGATGCAAAGTATATATAAGAAATTGCACCATGCGGTATGTTCACAATACCCCTCAGTATGTACCAAAAACCCATGCGGTACATGAAATAGACCGTGCAGTATATACATCACCGCATGGCATAGGTAAACACCGGGTGGTATACCAGCCCTTGTACCACATGATAAGTGGTTTTACTGCATGGTAACTAGTTGTAGCCAGTCTCGGTAGAAAAACATGGCAGGGCCGGTTTAAATCACTCCAAGGGGTCAAAAAACTTTTAAAACGTTTTAATTCTCCGATTTAAAATGCCTGTTTTAATTCCCTTGCAAATCTCTGGGTTGGCATAACTTCTTTTAAGCATTTTTCAAATTTTGATATGCTCTTTATGATTGTTTGATTTTGTAAATATATTTTCTATCTTCATATCACACCCTTTGTATATGTAAATTAACCTTCCAATCATGGCAAAAGGATACTTGTAAGAAGATATCAAAAATTCCCATTTCACAATCAATTGCCTCATGAGGTATGACATTATTGTATGTCTTATGATAAATTGGTATGCCTCTGATTTGTCGTGTGTAAATTAAAAGATGGATTTCTTTAAAGGATACTTTTCTTGCAAACATCGAATCAAATAACATGGATTATTTTGAAGCTTGTTCTTGCTCGAGAAGCACTTTCATCTTTATCCTAGCACACTTACTTGTGCATATAGTCGATGAGGTAGCCATTACAGGAACTATCCATAGTCATTGAATGTTTGTACTTGGAAAGGTTTATGAAAGTATTGAATGGTTTTGTGAGACAAAAGCGAGGCATGAGGGTAGTGTGGTAGAGGTCAAAAATAAACTCGAGGGGGGAGAGGGGAGGGGGCGGGGGGGTCACTATGTACAAACCCTATATATCGTGTGCACTCAAGGCCTATTTGTAAAACCTCTTATCTATAAATTTACCATGAATAAAACACATCCTTTTTTCTATTCAATCTATGAGTATCCCCTTTATATGATACCCTTGAATATGTGAAAAATGTGTAAAAAAGGGATTTATAAAACTCCTTCTATTGAACCCATGTGCTATGCTTACATATTTATGAGTGACTGATCCCCAAGAAAAGAAATGCCTAGTATATATCTTTGAGGGATTTTGTGAGGCAAAAAGCAAGCCCTCAACATATGTCATGGAGTTTCTTGCAAACATGTATCCTAGTATGCCTCTCATTTTGTGGTTGATTCCTCAAGGGAAAGGCCTTACAAGGAAGATTTATGAATAAGGTCATTAAATTTTGTATTCTCAATAACCATGACATGCAAAAATGGATTGATGGATATTTAATGGCAAAAGGTGAAGAGAAAAATTGCAAGGAGAAAATTTTGATGCATACAAAGCACACAACCATATCCAAAAGATTTGGCTCTTCGCATATAGAGGACTGCATGCCACATGATTGGCTACAAGAAGATCTTTGATATGTCAAGAATAATGTGGAGGTAATAAGTGAGTGTGAGTGGGATTTTAGAAGGATTTGCATGTAAGATTCTAATTTATTATCTTGTCATGTAATTGTAATAATTTTCTTAGGGGCCATGAAAATGATCACTATCATGTGCATGCTGGTAGTCTAAATTTAATTTTAGAAAATTTTAGTCTAAGAATTCTCAAGGAGGTCACTACATATAAGTCCAATATATCAAGTGCATTCGAGGCCTATTTGCAAAATCCCTTTTCTGTAAATTTATCATGCATTAAACACACCCTTTTTCAAATTTCAATATGTGAATATCCCCTTTATATGAAACCCTAATATATTTGAATAATGTGTAAAAAGGGGATTTTAAAAACTCCTTCTATTCAACTCGGCATGTGCTAGACTATTGTGGGAACTGCATCCAAGACATTGTAGAAATTGGGTTTAGACAATTTACTATTTTTAATTTTGATGCAAAATGGTTTGTAATTATCTAATTTGGTCCAAATGCTATATATAGTGGGGAAACACAGTAGTGGACTTTTCCATAGACTCCACCAAAATTTGGACAAATGGAAAGTGATAGTTTTGTTCTTCTTGAAGAGTGTAAGTAGGTATATAAAGTTGTATAAGCTATTCATGACCTCAATTTGAAGAATGTCTTTTTCATGTTGAACATAGGTGGTCATTCATCCAGATCATTTTAATCCAAGATGGTGGTATGTGGACCAAGTTATTGCTGAATTAAATCATCTTTTGATAATCGAGATGTGGATATAGATATGTGAGTGTTTCTTGTTGATCCATCTGATATTGGAGAAGAATCCTTAAAAGACTTTTCATCATCTTTTAAAGATCCACGGTTAGTACATCTTCTATTGCTTCCACTACATCATCCTCACCTCTAGAGAACCAAGATTTAGCTATTATAGATCCCAACCATATAGGAAACTTAGGGATAGAACTAGAGATAAATTCATTTTGAATGTAGGACTTGCTTGAGGATGTAGATATCGATGTAAATACCAATTCTTGAATAATTTATCCTAGATAGTGTTTTTCTTCCTTTGCAAATTAATTTGTATTTGCACCATGATTATTGAAAATTTCATTTCAGATTCATGATTATATAAAGCTATTTTAACCAAAACTTGGTGTGGAATTTTTATTTAATTTGTTCCTATTGAAAGTACCAAGCAAAATTTTTTTGGTAGTCCCACTACTAGTGTAGATTTTGGTACCAACATTAGAATGTATGCCAATTACTATTTCTCATACTAATGCAAATATCGATGTACTGTAGCATCACTAATATTGTTGAATATATCAACACAAATACCATCATTTATACCAATAGATGTTATCTTGATGAATATATCGATAACGACGTGGTTACCTTTACTCCACTAATTTTTCTAATGGAATATATTTTGTTAGTTTTTAAGTACTTAAAAGCGCTATAATAGGCTGATTCTTGTAGTAGTGAACTCAATGATGCATGCAAAGAGGTGAAATATTGAGGTGGAGGATGCGGCTAAAGATGAGGATGAGGATGAGGATTAATGGGAAGCATTAGATAGCAATGAGTCCCTTTCTTTAGACTAGATCTCTTTTAAAATGTATATAATGCATTTTCCTATCGAAGGGTGTGTAATTAATACTTATCGTTTCTAACATCATGTAATAAAATGGGAAAGGGGTCCAAAGGAGTTCCTCTTTAAAAAAAAAAGATTGTTTGTATAAGCGGAATGAGGCTTTTTGGACTCATATCTATGCTTTCTTTGACTCTTTTTTCACACAAACATTAATACTTATTTCAAGGTTACATTTTCAACACTAATATTATCAATGGAAGGATCATTGTTAAGAGAGAAAACTTTACATAAGCATTTGAATTCATTTTACAATGGCCCAGTTTTCTTTATAGTGCATGCATCTCTAGACAGGAGGAGATTGGATTCTTACAAATGTGAAATTTTGTATTAAAACAAAAAAGCTTGTAGCAATGGAGGAGATTGCATCCTTCAAAATGGGAAAGTTTGCAAAAATATAAAAGGATGAGAACTAATGGTAATCTCCATTCTCTCTCTCTTTTGTTGAACGTTTTGTGTAAAAATTTAAGTAGTATTTTACGAGACTATACTACACTTTTTCCTAAACACTAATAGCAATGCTCATAATTTCTTTAAAAAAAGCAACCAAAACGAGATGAAGTTATGTAATGGGATATATACATCGTGCTATGAGTGCTAGCATGGTGGCGTTACTTGTGAAGATCCAAGCACATCCCATGGCCCCCTTGTAGAGAATAAGTAGTCTATTTACCTCAAGAAACCAAATTCAAAGATGTAGTTCTTTGTAACCTATTTTCTCGGAAGTGTCAATTGCAGAAATCAGCGAGCCTCGTTGGGAGGACACAACCGTCATTCGATGTATCAATGTCAACTATTTCTCAAACCGCTTGATCGCCAACATACTCAGCGCCTTCGACGTGTATATTGCAAGAGTGCATCGTTTGTGCACGCTCGGCTGCTTCTGGCCCTTTGCCCTTCGTATCATCCGCAGTCTTTTCTGCAGGATTTTCATCCTCTTGCCCCGTAGCATGCACAAGCTCTCCAGCTTCTGGTAGTTGCTTCTTCGTATTGTCTACAAGTGTTTTTCCAGCTTGTACATTAAAAGAATATTCATCCGCTTTCTTCTTACTATCTGTAGGTTTTCCTGCTGCTGGTAGCTGGCTCCTCTTGTAGTAAACGGCGTAAAGCATTAATTGAATAGTCCCGAGAAGAAACCCAATACCATTAGGCACCTGCGTTTCAGTAATTTTTTCTGTTAAACGATACATGAGTTGCAATGGAACAGACCTTGCAAAAGTAGCAGTAAAGTGCATAAGTCTTAGATTACTTTTTACGTACCCCGATGAAAAGATCCCTCACGATGAGCGCGTAGCCCGTCCAGATTCCTCCACAGAGGAAAAGAGAAAGTGATAGAAAGAAAGGCATGTACTCCACGCTTTCCGTCTTGATGACTTGTCCCTGTTCATGGGAGAAGCCAATTCATAATCGCAAGGAAATAAAATGGCAAAGCCTTCAGGAAACGCTTTATTAGAAAAGAGAGCCATTACCATTACGCTCAATGGAGCAGCAAACATGCAAATGGAGTTGATGGCACCCAAGAAACCGACGATACTCAGCCGTTTACCTCCTTCCGCGCCAAAGAGCGTGCCAAAGAAAAGAGCTAAGAAGCCCAGCATACATAACAAGAAAAGCCGGAGAGTGGATAACTGCACGGGAGGGATATGCAAGGCGGTGTGAAAGCTAATGATAACCAATAAAATCCCAAACAGATTAAACAAGTATACACAATGCCTTCACATACCCTCTGTGGATTGGAGCCGAAGAAACTGTACACAGTCAAGTAACCAATCTCAAAACCACATCCAAGACTGCTAATTGTCACAAGCAATAAGCCCTTGGGATTCAAAACTCCGTAATAAAGCCATAGCATCTGACTGAAAAGGCAAACTATATAAGGGACAGCCGAGAAAGCTCCGGTGGATCTTTTTCTAATAATGCCCCAGAACGTCGGCCTGCATCAGAATTTTCTTTAGCACATGAGGAGCTACGGTACCTGGAATTTAATATGCGTACTTTAAGAACTATCGGGATCTAATTATCACTATTGGTTTACATATAAAGAGTCACAACAAACGGTTTGAACTTAGAGACGCCAGATCTGGTCGAGTTGTAGTCCTCATTGACAACGTCAAGCACGCAGTAGTGGACAATTACAGCTGTGTATGGGTTAATGGAGCTTACAGTGGTGCAGCGAACACCGCGATAGAGATTGCATTTCCTGGTCACACATACCATCCAAACAAGCTTTTAATACGACCCTTTATTTTATTGCAGTAGGCATTTGAAATCATCGTCGCTGCGCTAATCTGAAACAGCTTTGGAAGTGGTTCCAGGTATAAGTGGGAAAAGTAGGTTGCGTTGGTTACCAATAATGCCCACGACAAGAAGAAGAAGCTCCATATCGAAAGTTGAACCAGCTCTAAGCTGCAAACCGTTCTAACCTCGTTGAAGTTTGAGCTGCGTAGAACATGTATATACCCACAGTCAGACCATGGCTTCTGAATCAAATAAATCGAGATCGTTCCAAGATACCTAAGTTCACGAAAGTAGTCTTTCATGCAAGCGGTAATCGTGCATCGATGTCATGGAAGGAGGCGGTATTGAATTAGGATGGAGTGAATATAGCAGAACGCCAGGGAGCTCGCTAGATTTCTAGTGCTCGCTGCTGGTGGCCATGCAGAAGATCAGGTAGATCAATAATGCTGCGCTGCCTCAAGAGAGAGAGAGAACTACAAGACGAGGAGCTGAATGCTGAATGCGTTGCGACCTTATTATAGGGGGAGTGCGGGCCGGCGACAAGAAGAGCGCATGTCTCGTTTTGCCCCGCCTGTCATCTCCGTCGCACGCCCTTGTATTCTCAGATTTGTCAACCCTTCACTTTTCACACTTGTCTATTCATTTTTAAGATGATTTGTAACTGTGGATATACGCATGTACATTAACTCCACGTGCTATCTTTACTTAAGATGAGTGATGCCCCGGAGCACAGATCTATCCAGCACTCAAGACATCCATTCCACCTCTTAGTCTGTCCACATGACCCTTTGAGACAAAAATCTTACATTCTTCCACCATAGCCTAACATATCAACAACATGATCACCTTGTTTGACTTTTGAGATGATGATCTTTGGAGCCAAATGTTTGTCTTATAGGAGTCTAATAATAATCATATTATGGGGGCCTAGAGGCTGTTAACAATATGATGTTCCCAATTAAATAGTTCAAGGGATCTTAATCTTTGAAAACCCATTTGTCTTCAATGAAAAATAACTCCATCTTCTCATCAAACCAATTATAAAGGGTACATTGAAAATCTATGCAGTAGCATGCAATTGTCTTTAACCTGCAACTGCTAGGTGGTTTGACCAACACAATGGTGGTTATTATTTCTACCAGCGTGATAGTCACTTGCAAAACTCTCTCTCTCTCTCTCTCTCTCTCTCTCTCTCTCCCCACCCAACCCCAAATTTTAGAAGATGCAAAATAAAATTAATTAGCATTTTGATTTGGGAGGTAAAAACAAACACAACTAGCATGGTGGTTTTATCTTGCAAAAAAAATATTCTCTCTCTCTCTCTCTCTCTCTCTCTCTCTCTCTCTTTCGCTCACTCTCGTTCTCTCCCTCTGTCGTCTGTGTTCAAGGGAAAATGAGGTACATGAGAGTACAAGGGTTAGCCCTCCCTTCAAAAGGTGGATATGTATATAAGGCCAAAATTTTGACTTTGGTCTTCATTGTGTACTTTCAAGATTTGTAATAGAAGCTCTCACTTGTTCTCATTTTCTTGCATTAAGTCTTCTTGCTCTTTCTTGCTAAATTGTCTTGTGATTGCCACTCTCCCCCCTCCCCCCATCTCCTCTCCCTCTTGCTCTCATTCCCCTTTCCCTCCATTCTCCCCTTTCTTTCCTCCCCTCATGGAATCACTTGCACACAATCTGATAGATGCTAGGGTGACACAAGCAGATGGTATGCGCATACGGAGCTGATCCCACAAGGAGTTGTTCAAGAGTAGAGACTTTGACAACATTCCTCTAAGATCCTTCAGAGACTACACATTTTTTGCACTATTGCCAAGGAGTTCAAGGTATGCTTCCGTATTACACAAGCTTTCTATCATTATGCTGGTTTTGAAGAAAAAAAAGTGTGATTTTGGAGTAGTAAAAATAAGAACTACCACTTCCATCCATCACAACAACACAAAGCAACTATAGACGCGATTGGTAGATGTGCAAAATAGCGGGCGCGTCTATAGGCATTGCTTGAGTAGAGGAATTACGGGCATGTCTAATAGCGCGTCTAACAACTCGTCTATTTGTGCGTGTATTAACACGTCTATTTATGCGTTTAAAGTGAGAAAATACGGGCCCGTTTAACATTGCATTTATCAGCGCGTCTATTTGCGCATGTATTAACACGTCTATTTGCGCGTCTAAACTGAGAAAATACTGGCATGTCTAACATTGCGTTTATCAGCGCGTCTATTTGCACGTGTATTAGCGCGTTTATTTACGCGTTTACACTGGGAATTAGATGCGTATTTAGATGCAAACCAGAGAATACAGAAAGTGAGATTTTGGTGTACATCATTGCTTTCCAAACATTGCCCATGATTACCAAAGCACATAATTTTAACAAAAACATCAATGCTTTTTTGCAAGCCCACATATACAAGAATTAAGTGAGGTGAGGAGAATGAGACAATATGTAATATAGTTTTGCCAATATCAATGATGGGCTACGGTTCAATCTCATCCTCAATGAGATCAACCCTTGCCAGACTATCTACTTCAAAATCCAAACAAGTGTTTAGATCTACAAATAGATTCAACCCACTACTACTTGTGTTACTCATGTGCTCATCAAAATCAGCATCACCAATGGTAGGCTCGTCCTCATGGGTAATGGCCTCAATATCTGTATCTCTTATCTCATGATCATCCTCCTCTCTCGTATCACGGTCATCATCATGTCCATGGCCATGATCATCCTCCATACGATCCATATTAGTAAATGTACTATACATCACTTTGGAACGTGGCATAATAGGTATGACATGCCACCATCTATTATTATCCACCATTGGTTGATAGACAACCTAATTCAAACACAAATACAATCATGTTATTTTTCTTGCATCAAATATTTAAAAGCGAGTATTTTTATATGTGTGCACAGTACCTGTTCACATTGTTGCGGTAGTACTAGTGTGTCCTTCCTACTTTGCCAAAACTTTGTGGAGTCAATAGTTACAAAGCCACTTGCATGGCGTTTGATTGTTGCATTAGGGCCTCTTTCCACCACTTCCTTAAACCACTTTACATCCAAAAAATACACAAAGAAGCGTCGAAAGTCAAGCTTAATAATATCTTGGATTATGCCACAATAATCATCCATGGCTCCATTGGCTCCCTCAAAGCTAGCAATGACGCCGCAATCTTGTGTGTTTCTCTTATCATCAATCCGTTGTGTTCGAAAATGCTTGCCCTCACACCATATAGCATTGAACATAGTGCACTACACCAAGAAAAAATCAATTAAATAAGCAATATAAATTATTGAAAGCTCCTAACTTATGCATAACATTCTATATACCGACCTTGCTCACGCATCCCCTAGCATACTCCCATTCTTCCATTGTGATATGCATCCCCTCGTCTTTCTCTGCTTTCTCCATTTCATCAAGTAGCCAATCCACATGAATATCCTTTGGAAGTGCTCTTAGATACTGAGGGTATGGCACACGAGATCCGTGATGTGTACGAAAGAGGGCCCTTTCTTCTTGTCTTCTTGCCTTTGCATCCTCGTATCTTGTCACCCATCTTTTCATCACATCACTATTAAGCACGCAATAGAGGTTGATACTATTATGCAACTCCGTGTTTATTACTTTGTTGCGTCCTTTCCCTTGAGGCACAATAGAGGTCATCCTTAGGTCTTCATCATCTCTCCATAGTCGTGGGAGAGAGCTATCCACATCAACAAAAAACTCAAAAATATATACAAGTGACTCTTGTACCAACCAACCCTCGGCCATGCTACCTTCAGGTCTTGCATTTTGTCTCACGAAGCCCTTCAAGGTCTTCATGAAGCACTCGAGGAAGAACAAGCATCGTGCATGTATAGTACCGCATATAGCAATCTCATCCACCAAATGCACTATAAGATGTAGTTGGCTTGTGAGAATAGAACGTGGAAATGTCTCCTCCACTAAACAAACCACCTCCACTGACATAACTCGAGCATTCTCAAGTGTGGTGGGATCTATTTCCTTTGAGCTCACATACCTAGAAATGAAAAAGTACAGCACATTAGCAATATGCACTCAAACTTGCATGGAGCATTGATATGCATCATATTTTGTATCATGTAAAGTACCTCACAAGCTCGCCCATCTTGTAAATACAATCTTTCACATCCTTCGATGCACTACGTGAAATGCTAGTAGGTAGTATGAACTGAACCCACGAGGAGGTGGTTGATTAGTTGCTTATAATTATTCACTCACAAATTTGAAAGGAAAAAGATATTATGCACATAAAATACTTACTTAGAGCATCTTGTGCCAATCATGAGATTTCAAGCCATATAATTGCTCTACACCTCTTTTCTTGCTCTTTGTAAAGGCTCCCTTCAAACACCTCATGCATCCAGTGGGAGTACGAATTGTAGTAATAGCGTGCTTCACCGTCGCCATCTTTAGCTTTGATAACATCCACAGTGCACGAAGTAAAAAAACACGCCCATTTGGTCTCTCTTGTGGCCAAGCTTCATGCATCCTCCCTATGGTACGTGGATCCTCCCTTATGCCTGCGGAATCACTGTCCCATTCAAATGTTCCCAAATGGTAGATGCCACATTCTTGAAGATATGCATGCGATCAAGCAGGTGATTAATCTTGAGGTGGGACCAATATGGTAAACGATAAAAGATGGAGTATCTAAACAAAAGTTGGTGTTAGGGGGCAATCTTTACTTATAGCCAATATAGCACACAATAGTTACAAACCCTTACTGGCTCATGCCAAGTGGTGGAGGAGTCGTGGAACCGTCCCAAATTCTCATCCAATCTCCCATGGTGAGTGATTGTGGGAGGAATTCATTCCAAGGGGCAACATATCTAGGATGATCAGGTGGGAGAAATCGATGGTGATTCTCATAGATGACCTTATTCAATGCGTCTTCCCGTGAGGCAACTAGCGAAGGACCACAAACAAGACATGCATGGTAACCCAATGTAGTGAGACCTGAACAATAGATGCAATTAAGAGTTGAAGGTGGGTTTAGGGTGCCACATCCTTTGCTTATTCATAATTAGAAGTGCAATGCTTACCTGAACACTCACCATAGCCTGGGAAGTCATGCATCGTCCACATCAAGACTGCTGTGTAGTTGAAGTCTCGTGATGAGGGAGCCCTGCTCACATCATGCACCTCGATACCTCTCCAAAGTATCTCTAGCTCGTCAATCAAAGGCTCCAAATAAACATCAGGATTTTTGACTTTATGTTTCCCTGTAATTAGAAGGGACAACATAACGTGTCCTTTCTTAATAGCCATAGAGGGTGGAAGATTATAATTCACCAATATCACTGGCCATACACTATAAGAGGTGCTTTTGAGACCAAATGGGTTCACACCGTCCATACCCAATCCAAGTCTCAAGCTCCTAGGTTCTTCCTTGAAGCTTGGCCATGTGTCTTCAATATGCTTCCATGCAGGAGAGTCCGCGGGAGTTCTCCACTTGCCATCGGTTGATCGATGGGAGGAATGCCATGACATGAGCTTTGCAATAGATTTGCACTTGAACATATGTTGGATGCGAGGGATTATGAACACCTATTTCATTAATTTTGGACTAGTGCACTGTCCAAATTCATTTTGTGAGATAATTTTGGATAAAGCATTTAAAAAAAAGAGGCTCTTATAAAACAAAACTTTGAGTCAAAAAGTAAGATTTTAAAAAATCAAATTAAAAAAAATGACGTGACATGTTATTAAAACTAGAGTACATTAAAAAAAGAGGACTTCATGTTGTTAAAAGAGACAAAAAGTAAGATTTTTAAAAATCAAATTAGAAAAAAAACTAGAGTACATTTAAAAAACTAGAGTACATTTAAAAAAAAGCATGACACATTTGTACAAGAAGTAGATCATATAACTCAAAGCCATATGGTGTTAAAAAACACCTTCCATTAGCTCAACCTAGAAGATGTCATCTTTGTCTCTCTTGTCTATTACAACTTTACATTAGAGAACTAAAAAGTCTTTGTGGAAGTGTAGTTTCATTTCTTGTCTATTACAGTTACTTTAGAAAACACATAAGTCTATGGAATTAAATTTCACAATTACTTTAAATTTCTATGGAATTAAATTTCCATCACTTGACTATTAAGTCATTAGAGAGAGCATATGTTCTCGAAAGTGCCTACTATGGCATTGGCTTCATGAAAACAAGCAGACTTTAAACCTGCAAGCCATGCGTGACTAGGGCTGGCATCGCAAATCTCCTCACAGACTCTCCTCACAACTTGTTTCGAATCTTCCGCCGACTTGTAAGCATTCAACAACTCTTCTTTTCTCTCTTGGCTTTCCTCATCTTCACCATTTTTTTCAGTACAGCTTCTAGCCACCGCCATATCTTGTACGAAAATTTAACTCGTTAGCATAAGAAGTACGTGATTAAAAGAAGCGAAAAAGAAAGCTAAGGATATTCACCTCTTCTGCTGAGTTCAAATCAAGCAGCCATGTGCGTAACATATCCTCCTCGAATGATTTTCCCTTCATTGGTCCATACAAAAGAGATCTAAGACAGAATTTGAGTTCAATAAATGAAGTCGGGTACTAGTTAAGTCATTGTCTTAGAGGGAAAGTGGGAGAAGGAGAGTGAGGGATGCACAGTGAGCTGCCCCTCCTTCAAGAGTGATAGAAAGTGAGGGAAGACGTAAAGTGAAAGACGAATACAAGTTAATCAGAAGGACTAGGATGTAAGAAATAAGAGAGTGTTTGTGGAAGGACTACGATGGAAGAATACAAGTGCACTAAGGTACGATGTGTTCGCTATGATAAGGATAAGGGTTGGAATAAAGTGAGAGAAGCATTGGAAATGCTCTACTTTAGGTGAGTGGAGACTGTCCAACTGAATAAAATTTTGCAGAGCATTGGGAATGCTGTACTTTAAGTGAGTGGAGCATTGGGAATTGATACTTTGCCATGAAATATATTACAAATATTACATCATCACATATTCATATCAAAATTCTCATCACAGAAGGTTATATTTCCAAATAATCACATCATCACACATTCATATCATAAAATTGTGTACATGAAATAAATATATAAATATCATGACTAAATGCCACTTAAGTAATAAGTCAAAAATTGGTGTATAATCAACAAAAACTACATCATGATTCATACATTGCAACAAATAAATGTCAACCATAATATTCATGGAGTAAACAACATCATGAGAATATGCTCCTCATGCATATATACAAACACAACATCATACATGCATCACAACTCTTCTAATGCTTCTAGTGGAGACTGTGGCAACTCTTCTGATGCTTCCAATGGAGGCTGTGGTGCTCTAGATGTACACTCAGTCTCTACTTCTTCTATAGTATGTAGTGCTTTCAGAGTAGACTCAGTATCCTCGCTGTGGCAACTCTTCTGATGCTTCCAGTGGAGGCTGTGGTGCTGTAGGTGTACACTGAGTCTCTACTTCTTCTGTAGTGTGCAGTGCTTTCACAGTAGACTCAGTCTCCTCTTCCTTAAATGCAAGCTTTGATATTGCTTCAGTTGCACGTTGTATTCTAATGGCAGCAATTAGGTCTCGAATGATTTCAGCCCTAAACAATTGTATATCCTCCTCTGAATATTTGAGCTTCAAAGAGTCTTCCAATGAGACCTGTGGCTTAAGTGAGAAAATTTCTTTGAAAATCAACATGCAGTTATAGGCAACTCTCCACCCACAACTATGCCCATCTTCTTGCTCTACTACTAAACGATTTTGGAAGTCTAGCGAGTCTTTGTATTGTCTTGTTTCTCTGATAGCAAATACCAACTTCTCAATCGACCTGCTCATCATGACATATTAAAAAAACTTAGTGTGTCTATTACATAAGGTACATAATATAGAAGTAACAACAGATTAATAGAATACTTACGTTTGCACTGAGCCATGAAAGCCTGCAATCGAGTTAACAAACCAACAATAGTTTTCTTCAAGGTCCCAAACCACCAGACTCCAATGTTCTCTACACAAATAATTAAGAACCATGATTATTTAACACAATGTTGCCAGTATAAGATGAAAATAAAGGTTGCCATGATACTTACATCTCATGATATGCCATAAATAGGACTCGCACGCCATGTAAATGTAAAGGCTGTAACCATTTACAAACATCGGCTATCATCTTTCTGCTATCGCTAAGTATAGGAGAAAGGAGGGAATCCAACATATACACATGGTTTTGTATGGCTCTACAAAATCGTGAGATAACTATACTGCACCAACAAATAAATGAATATTAGCTTATTAGATTTAATCAAAATATTTAATTATCAAGCAGAGAAAAAGTTTGTATCAAACCTGAGAATGGCCATCATAACATTGTTATTGACCTCATTTGAAGCTCTAGAGAGGATTGAAATCTCCTCTCCCCCAAATTCAAGATACTGAGGTCTATGTTGAATCATAACCCTAACATGAAAAGAGCTTCCCAATTCTTCCAATGAAGCCATGTTTGTAGAGTTCAGGTCTTCTATCCCCTTTGACTCTTTGATGGCATTCATTTCGCACTCCTCTGAGCCATTATCTATTTGCCTTGTGGGAGGGTCCATAATGTCGCCCTTAATGATTGCTCGAATGGTACATGTTATAAATGCATAGAGATGCAAATCCGTATATGTTGACAGTGTGGTGTCATTTTGTATCTCAAAAATTTGACCAAGTACCAAAAAGAAATTGTAGCCCACCCTCCATCCACAATTATAGATGTGGCTATCCTCTTGATGTGATACTTGACATGTTATATACTCTATTTGTTGTGCCAAGTCACATTGCCGCATTATTGTGTCGATAGCACCTACTAACTTTCGAGCTGATCTGCACATCAAAACATATAACAACAGTGAATATGTACATTGCATATCAATCTACATGTCAAGAAGTGACAACAAGTGTAGTCTATACTTACTCTAACACAATGCCATGGATGGATGTCATTGAGTTGGCAAAGAAGCACTTCTTAGCAAAGATTTCCACAACTACCAGACTCCAATGTGAGTTGCATCATCAATAAAGAATAATTACTGTGTTTGAGACAATTCTAGCAATGCAATAGAAAAAACAAGTAGGGTTTGATGCTTACTTCTCATAATATGCTGTAAAAATAACTCGTGCCTCATTCATAGGAACGTGCTTCAACCACTTGCAAACATCCTCTATGGTTTCTTCTTTGTTGCTAAGCACTTCCAAAATAAGAGGATCGAGCATATATGAAACGCTTTGTATATTTTGTGGAAAATTTGCTATAACATTACTATATTTAAAAAAAAAAGTATTAGCTTCTTGGGTTTAATCAAAATAAGCAAAGTATAAAGCCAAGGAAAAGGCTGCATCAAACTTGAGGATGGTTGTAATGACTTTGACATTAACCTCTTTCTTAGGATTCAAGAGGATTAAAATCTCTTCTTCACCAAATTCAAAAAAATGAGGTTGTTGTCGAATTAACAACATAGCGGTGAATGAACTTCCAATCTGCTCCAATAGATTCATATTTTCATGACTCATCTTATTGAGAGAGTAGTCTACATCGTATTCTTCTTCACTTGCTATGTCCTCCACATCCTCCTTCTGCCATAAAAATATAAAAAAGTTATGCGATGTACACATCCCAAATAAAGGCTTAAACAAGCAGATAAGGTTTCATACATGCTTTCATTAGAGTGAGTCTCTCCTCCTCTTGGAGCAAAAATTTAAAAAGTAAGGTTTCATACATGCTTTCATTAGAGTGAGTCTCTCCTCCTCTTGGAGGAAAAATTTAAAAAGTTATGAGATTTACACATCCCAAATAAAAATAAAGGTTTAAATAATCATAGAAGTATAAAGATAGCATGCTTTCATTAGACTCACTCTCTTCTCCTCTTGGAGGAAAATATAAAAAAGTTATGAGATTTACACATCCCAATTAAAGGCTTGAACAAGCATACAAGTATAAAGATAAGGTTTTATACATGCTGCAATGTAGTCATATTTTCAGGTTGTTTCCCAATGGTAGCAATTAGACGTGGAATACTCTCAGCCCGAAACGCTAGCAGATCGGCTTCTGTATATGATTCCATTTTGACTTGTAACTCCAAATCAAAAATCTCTCTAAGAAACAACATGCAGTTGTAGGCAAGTCTCCACCCACAGCTGTGCCCATCTTTTTGCTCCACTGGTAGACGTCGTTTGAATTCTACTTAGTCTTGTTGCTCTGTGGTTGTTTTGACAGCAGATACTAGTCGATATGCAACACTATCCATCATGACATTAAATATATTAATATGTCATGATCATAAGATGCAAAATAAGAAAGTAACAAAAATATTAAGAGAATAATTACCTTGGGGAGTTGGCATGATAGCCTTCCATTGAATTCACAAACCACAAATGGTTGACTTCAAGGTCCCAAGTGATCAGACTCCAATGTGAGCTACACGACCAGAATAAAAATGATTATTGTTTTACACAAACTTGCCAAAGAAATAGTAAAAATAATGTTAGAGTTGATACTTACTCCTCATGATAAGGCATAAAGATGACTCGCACCCCATCTAAATTCAAAGGGCTTAACCAGGTACAAATATCTTCTATAGTCTTTTGAGGAGAGCTAAGAATAGAAGAAAGGAGAGCATCGAGCATGTAGCCACGATTCTGCACTGCACTAGGAAGCTAAGAAATAACTACACTACACCAAGAAATAAACAAACGTTAGCTCATAGAATTGATTTGCATTCTGCCCTAGGAAACTGATATATAACTACATTGTAAACAAATAAACAAATGTTAGCTCATTGAAGTAGCAACAAATAAACAAACGTTACCTGAGAATGGCCAGGATAACATTGTCATTAACCTCTTTTAAAGGATTGGAGAGGATTGAAACCTCCTCTCTACCAAAGCTCAAATATTGAGGTTCTCGTTTCAAAATGATCCTAACTTCAAATGAGCTCTCTATTTTATCCAATGCAGCTAAATTTGCAGAATGGGACTCTGTCATAGCTTGTATTCTATGTTTGCGGTCATTCTGCTTTTCCATGGTGTCTTTAAAGCTCTTGTGCTCATGGGATTCTTCAATCAAATTTAGAGGTGGTTGCATTGCTGAAGTTGAAGGGAGTGCCTCCATATTGACTTCATCCATTTCTTCTCCCTCTATTGCCTGTAAACAAATATGAGAGATTAGATTCATTATCTTTAAATTTAAATCAAAATTGTATTTAGTTGAGAAATAGAGAGTTCATACCGCTAAGTATTGTCATAGTGGCCTTTTTACATAACCCTACGAGCCATAATTATCAAAGAAGGCATCATCATGTTTGTCTTCATCCACCAACCTCTCTCTGAATGGGTCATGTAAGTCCATCTTTTCATCATCATCAACTGACACATTATGATCTTCAAGGTAATCATCCATGTCATCAGTGTCCTTGTGCTCTATCTCTTTTTCATAGCCTGTGGTTAGATCTGCTTGAAGCTAAAAATAAGCCATGAAATGCTTGTTTTCAATAATATTTGTGGAGTTGCCTTTTCTGAGGAGATCCTCAAATAAATATCCCATCCTGCACAAGGTGACCTCCCAACCTGCCGAGAGCAAATTCTCCATCATGGTAAGCAAGAGACTCCCACTTTTTGCAGGACTTCCATAGTTGTTTTTTTGATAATGTATGGACCTAGGAATATCTTGCTCTTCTAGCATCAATCTCAAATTATTTGAATTCCCTCTTATGTTCTTTTGTAAGGAGTGATCAGGGTTGGGACTCTGCATACACAAAAAGAATGATTCAAGAAATTGAATCGCTATGCCACATTCTCTCTTGCCTCTCTTTGCTTCATAAACACCACTATAGATCTTCAAATCTGATGAATATGCTCGCTCTAGAGTAACCTGCATGGCTTCTTTGTCTTTTTTATCAACAAAAATGACAATGTTGCAAATTGCCACTTTGCTAATGGTGGTATATACTATTCTATCAATGAAGTTATGGATATCATCACTAGAAACTTCATTGATAAAGAATAGTTGTGGCTTGTCCCATGCTGACTCATTCTTGATGAAGTCATCTTCTGAAACTCCCTTGAAGTTCACAAGCTTTCCAGACTCTGCCATAACCTCTACATTGAATTGAAAGCTTTGGTGCATATTTGTCGGCATCCTTATCTCGCTGATTAATCTTTCCACATATGCAACCACCTGTTGTGGGATTTCTTTTCTCATGTAAGAGGTTACTATTTCTGACCCATCTTCATCCTTTTTAATCCACCTGTTTGCCCATAGCTTTACCTTGGGTGTTGAAAAGAAGCTATATGCTTGACCACATTATAGTCAATGTTACAATGAGTAAGTGGAATTTGTTTCTCTGACAGCAAATACTTAATGGCACTATGCACTGCATCACACCTCACCTGTACATTGATGCATTCTTCCATGTAGTGGTCTTTGTCTTTCTTTCCAAAAAACCATTCTTTCTTTAAAATTTTTTGTGCTGCCATGGATGCATACTTGTCAGGTAAGTACTTTATAGGCCTCCACATCCTTGCCGTCAACTCCTTCTTATCCATTACCTTTGACTTTTCAGAGATAAACAAAGGAGCTTCATAGGTCAACTGTCCACGCTCACAAGCAATGCATGTTTCAAGCATCTCATTGAACACTTCAACAGGACGAAATATGATAGAAGTGTAGTCGGCATATCTGTCCCTCACCACCTTGAGGCTTGTCATATTTTCTTCCCGCTCTTGAGTTCCCCTAGGCACAATTGCACTCAAAGAAGTATAGAAGTTTGTGAGTGTGTCAGCGTCTGCTTTTGTGACCTTTCGCTTCAAATCAGGATTTGGAGAACCAAATGTTGTCCATATAACCCTTGCCTTCTGTAAGACCTCTGATGTTGAGGATATCTTACGCTTTCCATGGACATAATGATTAAGTCTTTCAGACTCAATCAAATACTTGATCTCATGCTTGAATATACAGATTGTTGTAGGATAATAATGGAATGAACTTATCTTTGTAAATTGTTCTGAAGTGAGTCTTTTGACCTCCTTTGCTTCTTTTGCGATCTGATTACAAGCATAAGCCCAATGTTGACCATCAATGGGCTGGAATCTGCAATGAAGGAGGAATTCCTTCTTTGCTTCATTTAGCATATTCTCACCTTGTGCCTCTTCGCCTTGTTCATGTGGAATATTTTTAAGAGTGTCTTTAAAGAATCGACTGAAGGTTTCCTCGAAATGTGTAGGCCCTGTAAATGTTATTTGATCCAGAAAACTATTTTTGATTGGACAAAACATTATTGGGCATAGGACCACATTGCTTGCCACAGGTTTCTTACCATCTCTCAAAGCCTCGTATATTTGCAATGCATAGGATATATCAAGGCTTCAGCTATTAGTAAAGATAGCTGCAGCTTCCACATCTTTGGCATTCACAAACCACGTCCTTTGACCCCAGATATATCCCACATCATCATCTGTTACTGCTTCATTAAGATGTAGATTAAGATTTTTGATTGATGTGAGTTCATCCTGATCATCTTCAGTCTCGGGTTCTGAGTCTTCTTCATCTTTCTCTTCTTTTAACCGTTTTTCATCCACATTATCTCTCTCTACAGTGGGATGATGCCTTTTTTTACTGCTTGGAACCGTGGCTCTTGCAGTGCTAGCCTTTTGCATTTCACGTCGTGGTTTGCTAGCAAGAGCGTCTAGCATAACTGCAGTGGATCGACCTTGATCTTCTTCAATTTTTTTTAATTCCCATGCACTCAAGTCTTATGTTTCATCATCCTTAGTTACATCCACCATTTCTTACTGTAGAAGTTTGTGCTCATGTTCTACACGTTTGTGACAGTGTGCGTGTTCTTCTTGTCCCTACATCGAAGTCTGAGCTTTTTGATCTCCTTCATGTGAAGATCCTTGAATATGAGGAGCATATTGTGCATCCTCAAAGTACTAAAACATTATCTTTGCATGCATCCTTTTTGCCACCACACTAGGAAATTGCTCCCAAGTATATGCAAGAGCCTCCAATGCACTTTGCAGCTCTAGAAACTTTGATGGTTGAGGAGGAGGCATCACAAAGGTCTTTAAGTCTCTCCTTGACACAACAAAATGAAGACCGCCAACTTCAAGATCTGAACTCTTTGTGAAAATATCCATAAAAGTCTCTTTTGGCTCTATCATTATGCCTACTACAAGGCTTGAAGTCATATCTTTTTTGAAGAAAGTAGCATCCCATGGACCTTCAACATCATTGAACTCCCTTTTTGACATAAGTAGAAAGAGTCTCTTTTCCTTTTGATGAAGAAACCAAGCTCTTCTGCCCATGTGATATCGAGTCCACCTACTAAAGCCATTGGGGCTATATTCCTTTCCTTTCAAATTCAAAGTGACATCAGAGACCCATGCTCTAATCTCAGAGTCATTTAAATTGCTCCATAATCCTATAAGAAAAGATAATGAAGAATTTAGATACATACAAGTAAAGTACAATATACAACGCTTGATACAATAAATGTGGGAAATAGCCCAAAAGGCTTTACAAGGCTTCATATGGCAATAAATGTGGCCAATAGCAGAGAGGGCTTTACAAAGTATTTTATAGCAATACATGTGGGAAATAGCCTAGAAGACTTTACAAGGCTTAAATATTTGTACAAATGTAAAAAAATTAGCCAATAAAGCTTTACAATGAAATAAAATGTCCTCTAGTGATAAAGCTTCAATCTTTGTGAAGACATGTAATCTGTCCATCCATTGATTTGCCCTCTAGTGATAAAGCTTCAATCTTCATGATGACATGTAATCTGTCCATCCATTGATATTTGTGCACTAATACCCAACTGATGCAATTTACCTACTAAAAACTGTTCCACTGATATCCACTTATGCAGCCCACATGATATCCACTTATGCAGCCCACTGATACTCGTTAAATAGTGAATGGTCGAGATGGTTGGGTTTATTACAAGGCGCTTCATATGACAATAAATGTAAAAAATAGCCTAGAAGGCTTTACAAGGTTGTTTATGACAATAAATGAGCTTAAATATTTATACAAATGCAATAAAAATAACCAATAATCATCAAGCTCCAATATGTCCCATGACATGTAATCTGTCCACTGATATCTGCTCATGCAATCTGCCCACTGATAAACTTCTTGGTAAATGGTAAAAGGTCTTATTTAATAGCATGTTATGAGTGTTAAACTGCATGTGAGCGAAGGGACTGACAACGATTAGAAAATGTTAGAAAAATTTGAGCATGGCTTCGATTGGCAACTTGGAGAATTGTCTCTCCTCTAAGGCAATCTAATCTATGCTAAACTATGCTAAACTAACCGTCGAAGCGAAGAAAAGCAATAAATAATTTCTTTTTCTGTGTTCATTTTAATGTGCTGGGGTTTAAGAGGCTTAAATATGCAAAAGAAGGGGTTTTGATGTAGAGGCTAAACCTGCATGTGAGAGAAATGAAGAACAAGTATCTAAAGAAAAGTTAACATTTTTCAATTTAAAAGATGAATTTATATAAAAATATTATGTCACCTTCAAAACAAACCATAAATTCACTCTTTTATAATTTTTTAAAAGTATAATATAAATCATGTAAATATATAAAACTCTCTCTTTCCTCTGAACTTTCTCTCTCTCTCTCTCTCTCGACTCCTAATTCTCTCTGTAGCCATAGTCAAGACACCTCATTCTCTCTCTTAATCTCTCTCTCTCTCTCTCTCTGACAACTCTTATGTGTTTCCCTCTCTGTCCTCATCCCACTCATTCTCTCTCTTAGTTTATCTCAAGTCTCTCTTTCTCTCTCTCCCATGGCGGCTAAGATTTATCATTCTCTCTCTTTATCTCTCTCTCTCTCCCTAGGATTTGTAATTATTTCTCTCTCTCTCTCTCTCCATCTCTCTCCTCTCTCTCTCCTCTTCTCTCTCTCTCCCTCTCTCTCTCTCTCTCTCTTAGCCTCTCTACCTCCCTACCTCTATCCTCTTGGCCGCTAGGATTTGTCATTCTTTCCCTCTCTATGTCTCTCTCTCTCTCTCTCTCTCTCTGAATTCATTCTCTCTCCCTCTCTCTCTCCCTCCCTCCCTCCCTCCCTTGGCGGCCACGGCTGCGAGAAGTCTCACTCTCTCTCTCTCTCTCTCTCTCTCGCTCTCTCTCTACCTCCCTCTCTTGGCGGCCACGGCCGCTAGAAGTTTCATTCTCTCTCCCTCTCTCTTTATCTCTCCCTCCCTCTCTCTCTCCCTAAGTCTCGCTCCTCTCTTCTCTCTCATCTCTCTCTCTCTCTCTTTCTCTCTCTCTCCCTCTCTCTCCCTCTCTCTCTTTCTCTCTCTCTAAGTCTCCCTCCTCTCTTCTCTCTCTCTCTCTCTCTCTCTCTCTCTCTCTCTCTCCCTCCCTACTCTCTCCCTCCCTCTAGAACAAAAGTTTCATTCCCTCTCTCTCCCTCTCTCTCTCTCTCTTTCTCTCTCTCTCTCTCTCTCTCTCCCCCCCTCTCTCTTTCTCTCTCCCTAAGTCTCCCTCCTCTCTTCTCTCTCTCTCTCTCCCTCTCCCTTCCTACTCTCTCCCTCCCTCTAGCAGCCATGGCCTCTAGGAGACTCTCTTCTCTCTCTTAATCTCTCTCTCCCTCTCTCAGCTCTCTCTTTCTTTCCCTCCCTACTCTTCTCTCTCATTGCCACCAAGAGACTCTCTTCTCTCTCTCCCTCTCTCAGCTCTCTCTTTCTTTCCCTCCCTACTCTTCTCTCTCATTTAAGGAGCCCCTCTTCTCTCTCTTAATCTCTTGTCTCTCTCCCTCTCTCTCTTTCTCTCCCTCCCTACTCTTCTCTCTCATTTCTCATTCTCTCTCTCCCTTTGGCGGCCACGATCGTGAAGAGCCCCTCTTCTCTCTCTTAATTTCTCTCTTTCCCTCTCTCCTCTCGCCATGTTTCATTCTCTTAAACTTCTCTCTCTCTCCCTCTCTCTCCCTCTCTCTCTTTCTCTCTCTCTCCCTCTCTCTCCCTACTCTCTCCCTCCCTCTAGCAGCCACGGCCGCCAGGAGACCCTCTTCTCTCTCTTAATCTCTCTCCCCCTCTCTCCTCTCTCTCTTTCTTTCCCTCCCTACTCCTCTCTCATTTCTCATTCTCTCTCTCATTTCTATTCTCTCTCTCCCTTTGGCGGCCACGGCCGCCAAGAGCCCCTCTTCTCTCTCTTAATTTCTCTCTTTCCCTCTCTCCTCTCTCTTTCTCTCCCTCCCTATTCTCTCTCATTTCTCAAATTTACAAACTCAAATATAAATAAGAAACTAATTAAAATAGAACTCAAAAACTCAAATAAGAAACTAATTTAAAAAGAATTGTAATGCCCTCTAAAAAACCCCCCTCCTCTAGCTGCCACGGCCGCCAAGAGTTTTCTCTCTCTCCCTCTGCCCCTCTTCTCTCTCTTAATCTCTCTCTCTCTCTTTCTCTCTTTCTCTCTTTCTCTCTCTCTCTCACTCTCTCTCTCTCTCTCTTTCTCTCTCACTCTCTCTCTCTCTCTCTTTCTCTCTCTCTCTCTCCTACTTTCTCTCCCTCCTTTCTTTTCTCTCTTAATCTCGTGCTATCTCTCTCACACACTCTCTCTCTCTCCTCTCTCTCTCTAGCTCTCTCTTTCTCTCTATCTCTCTTTTCAAATTTAGAACACAAATTTCAATAAGAAATTAATTCAAATAGAACTCGAAAACTTTAACAAGAAACTAATTGAAAAAGAATTGTAAGTAAAGAAAAAGAATTACAAGACGAATTTTAAGAAATAGAACTCAAAAACTTTAACAAGAAACTAATTGAAAAAGAATTGTAAGTAAAGAAAAAGAATTACAAGACGAATGAAAAAGAATGCAAGTACCTGGAAAAAGTGAAAAAAGTAAGGCTCCGCTTATCCTTTCTCTTCCGCTCTTGGTTGCTTCAATGAAATGAGGAGAGAATAAGAATGAATGAATGGAAAGAATAGTATATATAAGAAAAACTAGCCCACTCCTCCCATGCATAAATTTGAATTTTTAAAAAAGAGAGGTAAATTTGAATTCATTATAAATTTGAATTCAAATTTGTGTTCAACATTCTTCTTGATACTTTGTTCTCGTACGTTCCTTTTGAATTCAAATTTGTGTTCAACATTCTTCTTGATACTTTCTTCTCGTAAGTCCCTTTCATTCTTCTCGTAAGTCAAATCTTATTTGTCGCTCTTGCTCGTGATAGTTCTACTTTTAGTTGTAAGAATCCAAATTTGTGTTGAAGAGCTCGTGATAGTTCTACTCTTAGTTGTAAGAATTCAAATTTGTGTTCAACATTCTTCTTGATACTTTCTTCTCGTAAGTCCCTTTCATTCTTTTCCCAAGTCAAATCTTATTTGTCACTCTTGTAAGAATTCGACCTCTCTCCCTCTACTCCTCTTCTCTATGTACTGGGCTCTCTCTCTCTCTAATGGAGCTCCCTCTCTATGCGATGGAGCTCCCTCTCTAGTCGCATATCTCTCTCTCTCTAGTCCCATACCTTCCTAACCTCTGACTCTCTCTCTCGCTTTGTCTCTCCCTCACTCTCTCTCTCTCGCTCCCATACCTTCCCCCCCTCACTCTCTCTCTCGCTTTCTCTCTCCCTCCCCTCACTCTCTCTCTCCCTCCCCCCCTCTCTCTCTCTCTCTCTCTCCCTCCCCTCCCTCCTCTCCCCTCTCTCTCCTTCCGCTCCCTCCTCTCCCCTCCCTCTCACCCTAGTGGCCGCGGCCGCCAAGACCCCCCCCTCCCCTCCCTTCTCTTGCTTTCGCTCTCCCTCCCCTCCCTCCTCTCTCTCTCCCCCCCCTCTCTCTCTCTCTCCCTCCCCTCCCTCTCACCTCCCCTCCCTCTCACCCGACGGCCGCGGCCACCAGGAACCCTCCCTCTCTCTCTCCCTCCTCTCCCTCCTCTCCCGTCTCTCTCCCTCCCCTCCCTCCTCTCCCCTCCCTCACCTTGCCGGCCGCGGTCGCCAGGAACCCCCCCCACCCCTCCCTCCCCTCCCTCCCCTCTCTCTCTCCCTCCCTCTAGCCTCCCTCCCTCCCCTCCCTCCCTCCCCTCTCTCTCTTCCCACCCCTCCCTCCCATCTCTCTCTTCCTCCCTCCTGCCTCCCTCTCGTCCTGGCGGCCGTGGTCGCCAGGACCCCCCCTCCCTCCCCTCCCTCCCCTCCCCTCTCTCTCTCCCTCCCTCCCGCCTCCCTCCCCTCCCTCCCATCCTGGTGGTCATGGCCGCCAGGACCCCCCTCTCCCTCCCTCCCGACTTGGCTGCCCCTCCTCTCGACGTCGCCCCCCCTCACCGCCCCTCCCTCCCAACCTGGTGGCCGCGACTGCCAGGACCCCCCCTCCCTCCCGCCTCCCTCCCCTCCCTCCCGTCCTGGCGGCCGCGGCCGCCAGGACACTCCCCACCCCTCCCTCCCCTCCCTTCCCTCTCTCTCTCCCTCCCTCCCACCTCCCTCCCCTCCCTCCCGTCCTGGCGGCCGCAGCTGCCAAGACCCCGCCCCCCCTCCCTCCCCTCCCCTCCCCTCTCTCTCTCCCTCCCTCCCGCCTCCCTCCCCTCCCTCCCGTCCTGGCGGCCGTGGCCGCCAAGACTCCCCCCACCCCTCCCTCCCCTCTCAATCTCCCTTCCTCCCGCCTCCCTCCCCTCCCTCCCGTCCTGGCGGCCGTGGCCGCCAAGACCCCCCCTTCATCCCCTCCCTCCCTCCCTCCCGCCTCGCTCCCATCTTGGCGGCCGCGGCCACCAAGAACCCCCCGCCCCCCCCTCTCGACCCCGCCCCCCCTCCTCTGGATGCCACCCCCCCTCGTCGCCCCTGCCTCTCGACCCTGCCCCCCTCCTCTCGATGCTGCCCCGACCTCCCTCCCCCTCCCTCCCGTCCCTCCCCGCCTCCCCCCCTCTCGTCGTCGCCCCTCCCTCCTCTCGACCCAGTCGCCCCCCCTCTCCTCTCGATGCCGCCCCCCCTCTCGACGCCGCCCCGCCCTCCCTCCAATCCCCCCTTCCTCCCTCCTCCTACCTCCCTCCCTCTCTCCCCCTACCTCCGCTCCTCCCTCCCTCTCTCCCTCTTCCTCCCTCCCCTCTTCCGTCGCTCCTCCCTCCCTCCTTGGCTCCTCCCTCCCTCCTTGGCTCCTCCCTCTCATCCCCCTCCACTTCCCTCTTCCTCCTGGAGGCCGCGGCCTCCAAGGCTTCTCTCCTTCTCTCTAAACTCTCTCTCTCTCTCTAGTTCCTCCCTCTCTTTCTTTCTTTCTCTCTCTTTAAATTTTTAAAAAAAATCTAGATAAAGAATTAATAAAAAAAATTTACAAGTACCTGGAAAAAGTTTGTAAGTTTGCTCTTTCTTGCTTTCTTGCTCTTCCTTCCTTGCTTTCTTGCTCGTCCTTGCTTTCTTGCTTGCTTGCTTCAATGAATTAAATGAGGGGAGAATGAATGAAGAAGGAAGACTATATATAAGGAAAATTAGGCTTTCCTCCTCCTCTCCTATTGGCTTTCCATTCCTCCCCTCTCTCCTATTGGCTTTTCATTTCTCCCCTCTCCCATTGGCTCCCATTACTCACCCTCTCCCATTGGACCCCCATCCCTCATCCCAATCTTCCATTGGCCCTCCCCCCATCCATTTCTGCTTCCTCCCCCATTGCCACCACTCCCATCCCACATTTCCACCACGTCCCATACTCCTCCCATTTCCCAAAATCCCATATTTCCCCATCTCACCCTCCTCTTTTTCATCCCCTATTGACTCCCCTCACTCATTTCACTCCCTTATTATCCTACTCCCCTATTACCTCCCCCTCTCCCATTCCATTCTTCCCTCCCCACTCTCACTTCCACTTCCCATTACTCACTTGCCATTTGAAAACTATTAATATAATACTTATTATCATACACCCCTATTACTTCCCTCTCCCATTCCACTCCTCCCTCCTCACTCCCACTTCCACTTCCCATTACTCACTTGCTATACACATTTGCAAACTATTAATATATTATTATATGATTTTTTATACTATTTGCAAACTTACATGTGGGCAAAATCACAGGTGTCAAAGCGATCCTATTGTGGTCATACAACAACTGTGCTTTTATTCAAGGGCGTATTTATCCTCATCAACAAGCTTATTTCAGCTTTTATTTTGACACAATACTCAAGGTATGAAGTGCATAATTTGTGCACTAGGTGTTTACTTTGTTGTATCAAAATTGTTTGCCACACACACACACATATACACATACCAAGAATTTTCTAATATTATCGCATCTACATTTCTCCGATGGGCACAAAACTTTGTACACGCTCAACCTAGGTCGTATTGACTTGCATACAAAGTGGTGCACCCATCCCATAAGTACTTATTCGGATAACACTAGGAACAAAATGGTGTATAATGTGCGATCGACTATGCAAAGCATATCCAATGGGCACAAGACTTTGCACGTTCCTCAACCTAGGCAGTATTGACTTGTGTGCAAAGTGGCATCCCTATCCGATAAGTACTTGTTTGAAAAATACACCTAGGATCGTGTTTTTTGATGGTTGTACATGACACCAAGGCAAAAACGGTATTTAATACTCAATCTACCATGTAAAGCATATCCGATGGGCACAATACTTTGCACGTGCCTCAAAAGTGGTGGTATGGTATTCCATGCAAAGTGGAACGCCCATTCAATAAGTACTTGGTATGATAATACACCTAAGAGCGTGTTCTTTGACGGATGTGCATAACACTAGGGGGAAAACGGTGTATAATGTGTGATCCCCCATGCAAAGCATAACCGATAGACACAATACTGTGCATGCACATCAACCTAGTTGAAATTGACTTTCTTGCAAAGTGGCTCCCCCATCTGACAAGTACTTTTAAGAATATCACACCTAGGACCATGTTTTTTATTGGTTGTTGTCCATGACACTAAGGCAAAAACGTTGTTTTATGCTTAATCGACAATGCAACGCATATCCGATCATCACAATACTTTGCACACATCTCAACCTAGGTATTATTGACTTACATGCAAAGTGGCGTGCCCATCCCATACGTACTTAGTCGAATAACACATCTAGGACCGCGTTTTTTGACGGTTGTGCATGACACTAAGGCCAAAATAGTGTTTAATGCTTGTTCGACAATGCAAAGCATATCCGATGGGCACAATACTTTGCATGAGTCTCAAAAATTATGGTATTTCATTGCATGCAAAGTGGTACACCCATCTGATAAGTAGTTGGTCGGATAACACACCTAAAAGCGTGTTTTTTTATGGTTGTGCATGACATTGAGGCACAAACGGAGTTTAATACGTGATATACCATGCAAAGTACATCCGATGGGCACAATACTTTGCACCCACCTCAACCTAGGTGTTATTGAATTGCATGAAGAGTGGTGTGTCGGTTAGATAAGTACTTGATCCGATAACACACCTAGGTTCGTGTTTTTTTACAAATGTGCTTGACACAGGCAAAAACGGTGTTTTATGCTTGATCGACAATGCAAAGCATATCCGATGGGCATAATACTTTGCACAAACCTTCAGCTAGGTGGAATTGACTTAAATGCAAAGTGGCACGCCCATCCCATAAGTGCTTGATCAGATAACATACCTAGCAGCGTGTTTTTTTATGGATGTGCATGACACTAGAGCAAAAATAGTATTTAATGTTCGATCGACCATGCAAAGGATATCCGATGGGCACAACAATTTTCCTACACCGCAAACTAGGTGGTATTGAAATTTTCTCAAAGAGGCACACCCATCCGATAAGTACTTGGTCAGATAACACAACTAAGGGTGAGTTTTTTTGCGGATGTGCATATCACTAGGGAAAAAACGGTGTATAATGCGTGATCGACCATGCAAGGAATATCCGATGGTGACAATACTTTGTACGCACCTCAACATAGTTGAAACAGACTTGCGTGCAAAGTGGAGCCCCCATCCGATAAGTACTTGTTTGATTAACACACCTAGGACCGTGTTTTTTCATAGTTGTGCATGACACTAAGGCAAAAACGGTGTTTTATGCTTGATCGACAATGCAAAGCATATCCGATGGGCACAATACTTTGCACACACCTTCAACTAGGTGGAATTGACTTACATGCAAAGTGGCACTCCCATCCCATAAGTGCTTGATCAGATAACATACCTAGCAGCGTGTTTTTTTACGGATGTGCATGACACTAGAGCAAAAATAGTATTTAATGCTCGATCGACCATGCAAAGGATATCCGATGGGCACAACACTTTTCCTATGCCTCAACCTAGGTGGTATTGAAATGTTGTCAAAGAGGCACACCCATCCGATAAGTACTTGTTCAGATAACACACCTAAGGGCAAGTTTTTTTGCAGATGTGCATATCACTAGGGAAAAAATGATGTATAATGCGTGATCGACCATGCAAAGCATATCCAATGGTGACTATACTTTGCACGAACCTCAACGTAGTTGAAATGGACTTGCGTGCAAAGTGGATCCCCCATCCGATAAGTACTTGTTGGAATAACACACCTAGGGCTGTGTTTTTCTATGGTTGTGCATGACACTAAGGCAAAAACGGTGTTTTATGCTTGATCAACAATGAAAAGCATATCCGATGGGCACAATACTTTGCAAAGTGGCATTCCCATTGCATAAGTACTTGATCGGATAACACACCTAGCAGCGTGTTTTTTTACGGATGTGCATGACACTAAGGGCAAAATGGTATTTAATGCTCGATCGACCATGCCAAGCATATCCGATGGGCACAATACTATTCCTACGACTTAACCTAGGTGGTATTGAAATGTTCTCAAAGAGGCACACCCATCTGATAAGTACTTGGTCAGATAACATACCTAAGGGCGTGTTTTTTTGTAGATGTGCATATCACTACGGGAAAAACGTTGTATATAATGTGTAATCGACCATGCAGAGCATATCTGATGGTGAAAATACTTTGCATGCATCTCAACCTAGTTGAAACAGACTTGCATGCAAATTGGAGCCCCCATCCGATAAGTACTTGTTTGATTAACACACCTAGGACTGTGTTTTTTCATGGTTGTGCATGACACTAAGGCAAAAACGGTGTTTTATGCTTGATCGACAATGCAAACCATATCCGATGGGCACAATACTTTGCACACGCCTTCAACTATGTGGAATTGCCTTACATGCAAAGTGGCATGCCCATCCCATAAGTGCTTGATCGGATAACATACCTAGCAGCGTGTTTTTTTACGAATGTGCATGACACTAGAGCAAAAATAGTATTTAATGCTCGATCGACCATGCAAAGGATATCTGATGGGCACAACACTTTTCCTACACCTCAACCTAGGTGGTATTGAAATGTTCTCAAAGAGACACACCCATCCGATAAGTACTTGGCCAGATAACACACCTAAGGGCGTGTTTTTTTGCGGATGTGCATATCACTAGGGAAAAAATGGTCTATAATGCGTGATCAACCATGCAAAGCATATCCGATGGTGACAATACTTTGCATGCACCTCAACATAGTTGAAACAGACTTGCGTACAAAGTGGAGCCCCCATCCGATAAGTACTTGTTTGAATAACACACCTAGGGCCGTGTTTTTATATGGTTGTGCATGACACTAAGGCAAAAACGGTGTTTTATGCTTGATCGACAATGCAAAGCATATCCGATGGGCATAATACTTTGCACACACCTTCAACTAGGTGGAATCGACTTACATGCAAAGTGGCATTCCCATCACATAAGTACTTGATCGGATAACACACCTAGCAGCATGTTTTTTTACGGATGTGCATGACACTAAGGCAAAAATGGTATTTAATGCTCGATCGACCATGCCAAGCATATCCGATGGGCACAATACTTTTCCTACACCTTAACCTAGGTGGTATTGAAAATTTCTTAAAGAGGCACACCCATCCGATAAGTACTTGGTCAGATAACATACCTAAGGGTGTGTTTTTTTGCGGATGTGCATATCACTACGGGAAAAACGCTGTATAATGCATAATCGACCATGCAGAGCATATCCGATGGTGACAATACTTTGCACGCATATCAACCTAGTTGAAATGGACTTGCGTGCAAATTGGAGCCCCCATCCGATAAGTACTTGTTTGATTAACACACCTAGGACTGTGTTTTTTCATGGTTGTGCATGACACAGGCAAAAACGGTGTTTTATGCTTGATTGACAATGCAAAGCATATCCGATGGGCACAATACTTTGCACACACCTTCAACTAGGTGGAATTGACTTACATGCAAAGTGGCAAGCCCATCCCATAAGTGCTTGATTGGATAACATACCTAGCAGCGTGTTTTTTTACGGATGTGCATGGCACTAAGGCAAAAATGGTATTTAATGCTCGATCGACCATGCAAAGGATATTCGATGGGCACAACACTTTTCCTATGCCTCAACCTAGGTGATATTGAAATGTTCTCAAAGAGGCACACCCATCCAATAAGTACTTGGTCGGACAACACACCTAAGGGCGTGTTTTTTTGCGGATGTGCATATCACTAGGGGAAAAATGGTATATAATGTGTGATCGGCCATGCAAAGCAAATCCGATGGTGACAATACTTTGCACGCACCTCAACCTAGTTGAAACGGACTTGCGTGCAAAGTGGAGCCCCCATCTAATAAGTACTTGTTTGAATAACACACCTAGGATCGTGTTTTTATATGTTCGTGCATGACACTAAGGCAAAAACGGTGTCGCAAGCGAAGATGTATGCACTTCATTGATCTTGCAGACTTCAGGGAATGTAGAGGACACGTGTGGCAAAGAAGAGGAAGCGAAAGAAATGAATACCTTCTCACAAGTCTCTCTTGCTTTCTTTAGAATGGCAATAAAATGCTAAGTTCAAGACAAAAGGTAAAACCTCTCGTAAATGGAAAAAAGATTTGCAATAAGGCATATCGTAATATTATTGGATTATCCCATGGTACGTATTGGGATTTAGTCACCAAGGCAAAGGGCGGCAACAAATTTAGCATTCACGGTAATAGAGGAAGGTCCAAATCAAGAATCTCAACTGTCAGGGCAGCAGCAATTTTGCAAGACTTCATACATGAAAATGCTTTACCTCAACCCCATATATCTACCAAACTCCCTAACGGTGACGTGATCACTGAAATGCACCTTCCAATGGGCTTGACAAACCTCGAAGTATTTGACTCTATTGTAGAAAAGCAAAGGCAAAGAGGGGATGCCATAGCTTCTTCTCATACTTTGTATACTCTTTGGAAGAAGAACTTTGGATATGTTAAAATCCCAAGGAGGCAAAAAATGTCAAAGTGCAATGTCTGCGATGATTTAAAGCGAGCGATTGAGAGTGCAACATGTCCAAATCAAAGGGAATTATACAAAAAAAACCGAAAATCTCATCATGACCTTATTCGACATTCCAGAAAAAAATATGCATTTTGGAAGGAGCAAGCTATTTCGCATCCCAATGACTACATGTGCCTTATTGTAGATGGCATGGATCAGAATACAACAACATTGCCTCGTTTTGTTGCCACTCCACCTAAATTACAAGGAAAGCACTTTCTAAAGACACATCTATGTGGAGTGTTAGTGCATGGAATTAAGTTCTTTGCAGATATATGGATTGATTCCTTGCATCTACATGATAGCAATCAAGTTGTAACATCTATTATGAAGGCAATTCGCAATGTACATGCAGAAAAAGGTCGCCTACCACTGACTTTGAGAATACAAGCTGATAATTGCTGGCGAGAAAATAAGAATGTACTCATGTTTGCATGTTGTTCCATGCTAGTTGCTCATCGAATCTTCAATGAGGTCGAATGTGGATTTTTGTATGTTGGGCATACACATGAGGATATCGATCAGGTTTTTAGCACAGTCTCAAGGGAGCTTAAATGCAAGGATGTGGAGACAATAGATGACTTGCTAAGAAGATGTGGCAGGCAAGTTGGTGGTCGTAAGGAAAGTACAGTATGTGAGAGGCTCAAAAGAATGTATGATTGGAAGAGCTTCATTCTACCTTTCATACAAACGGGTGGTGATGCATTGATAGGTCATACCAATCCACACTACTTCCTTTTTTTTTAAAAGATGAAAAACCCGTAATGCAATGGCAACAGTATTCTCATGATACAAAATGGGAACCTGAAGAACCTTACAGTCTCATAACTTCAATTCCTAGCAAGGAAAGGTATCCAACATGGGCTCCTATACAAGAATTCAATGAGAGGTCTAACTGTGAAATAGAAGGATTAAAAGCATTTATTACATACAAAGAGGAAATGCTCCGGAGATATCCTGATTCGAAGCCTACTTGGAGAGAACACACTACCACTATAATTAACAAGACACAAAATTTAATAAAGGACCTTGAGAGAATGCGAGGCTCAAAGGATGTCAAGGAAGAATGCAATATGTTTTGGCCAAATGTTCATAATGATTTGCGCCCAGCTCCAGTATTTGAAAATGAATTTGTATCATTACTCCCACGTCCATATTGTGGACCGAAGAAGAGAGAGTTTATGCCACAAGTAGATATATGGGTCGATTGTTTTGTTGTGGTTCGGCCATCGGATGATGAACATGAGAATGTGAAGTTTTGGGTTGCAAAAGTAGTTGATGTGCAAAGATATGACCAAGGGAGAGCTACAACATTTACAGTGGTATGGTATGAGCCAAAGGGTAGGAATGAGAATATGGATAACAACACATTGTATACTAATTGTATAATGAAGGACTGGGTCCCAAATGATGAAGCAGTCTCTCAAGTTTTGACAGAGACAATCATAGTGTCTTGGCATTAAAGGGAAAAGAAATCAAAGAAGCGCATGGGATATGAGGTAGAAGGAAAAATAAAAATACCACAGCAAAGTATTTTGCATATACACGAATTTTTAAGGATTCTCGCCATGGAGGAAGTAGAAGGAGATAGTGCAAATGAAGAATGTCCATGATTAAAGCTTTGTATTGAAGTCCATTGAAGGATTTTATTTGGGTACTAGGCAAGACGCCAATTCAAGACAATTATAATCAGAGTCATCACCTCCTATGTCAAATGAGAGTCAAAATATGCACTGGATGTCACCCAAGGGTCAAGGCTTGGCAAGACAATAGGGAGTTAATGCAAATGGCACCTGGCAAGGGACTATCAGATTGAGCAATAAGACAATGGGGAGTCAATGCACCCAAGGGGCAAGGCTTGGCAAGACAAGTGGGAGTTAATGCAGATGGCACCTATATTTTGCATTGGATGTCACCCAAGGGTCAAGGCTTGGCAAGACAATAGGGAGTCAATGCAGATGGCACCTGGCAAGGGACTATCACATTGAGCAATAAGACAATGGGGATTCAATGCAGTGGGAGTTAATGCAGATGGCACCTAGCAAGGGACTATCGTGACATTGAGCAATAAGACAATGGGGAGTCAAATTATGCAGATGGCACGAATTGAGGCTCTTTAAGAGCAACAATTTAAATTGTAAACATATGTTCAATCTATATCATTTTGGATATAAAGACTCTAGCTGAGAGCAACGTCTCTCAATGTAATCATATAATAATAGCTATAATTGCTATTATAATTCTTTGGTTCAATACAAAACTTGGGTCTTATGGCATCATGTCTTTTTTCTATTTATTAAAAGTTTTAAAAATTTTGTGCAGACAATGTTATTTTCATGAAATATTTAAGTCTCCTTTCATGGATTTATAAATTTATCATGTCAAGGAAAAATATTAAAAATAATTAAATTAACAAATAACTTAGGTATAGCTAGAATTTCTAATATAGGATTATTTCAAATTCTTGCATGTTGGTGCAAAAGTATAGATTGAAAAAATAATATTTTTATGTAAATATGATAGTGCCACAAAGTGAACTTTTGATTTGGGAAGACTATTTTCAGAAAGTAAAATTTTGATTTGGGAAGGATATTTTCACAAAGTAAACTTTTCATTTGGGAAGGATTTTTGGGCTTCGTCCAAAAACAACAGAAAAAGTCCAAAATTAATGAAATAAGTGTTTATGGGAAAATGTCGCAGAACCTTACAAGGCACGTCCAAAGTTTTGAGATCTGCTCTATATCTTGCCTCTCCACAAGAGGACACTCTCTTGCATCCTTATGTAGTCGACGAAACAAAACGCAATCATTGACACATGCATGGATGCGCTTGTAATCTAATCCTCCAAGAGAGGTCACATGTTGCCTTGCCATATCTCTTCTCGGGGGGGTCACTCATCATATGTAACCCTATCACGTGAGTTCAACAAAAGGATATTTTTTATTTCTAAAATTTACAGAAATAAATATACATAAGGGACTATTTAAAATAGTTTTGGAAAAAATTTACAGATTTGTATAGAAAAGGGGTACATTTTATTAATGAAAAATTTACACAGATAAGGGATTTTAGAAATATGCCTTGAACGCACGTGGTATAGAGGGTTTATACATAGTGACCCCCCCGAGTATCTCTTGAGGTCGGTAATTCATTCTCCCTTGGAAGCATTTTACACAATAGCCCTGCACGTGAAGACCATAAATGAGGAAAGCATTCAAGTAATTGACCCACTAGCATAATTCACCATGTTTGCAGAATAGACTTTAAAGCTTACTTGAGTAATGCATTCAAACTTGCATTGCTCCATCCATAGATGGTTTGCAAGTTTAGTAACTCAAGGGAGGCATGTAGAACAGAGAATGTGCACCCTTCAAACAGTTCCAGAGTTGATGCTGCAGTAAAAAGATCATCCTGCTCCATGCTATCATCCCTCCCTTGATGGACATATAAATCTCACACCATATCATCAAACACCTCCTCCTCCACGGCTTCATGAGGTAATGGCGGAGGGCTACTATCACCATCACTCCATGCATCTGTAACGGTCCCTGCTGAAGATCCCACCTCATATCGTCGACGCTTCGCCTCCTCATGGCGAGCATAGGGCAACATATGCGGGTGTGGCACTGCATCCTATATCAAATTAAAACAGGATCATAACTCAAACATATGAACACCCATAGGTATCTCAATCAACCTTAACTTACAAACCCTTACCATGTTTATGGTCGCATCCCATTCTCCATACTTTGAGATGTGATTGAGTGTAATCCTGCATGCACGATACATGTTTCCTCGACATCGATCACACATACATTTGATTTTTTGCTCCAACCACATTTCGCGATGGTGGATACGGAGGGATTCATCCTCACTGGAGCTACTTGTTGAAGATGAAGACATCCTGCAAACAAACAACCCAAAAAAATTTGCTTTTCTTCAAATATTTAATTTTAAACTCTGTGGCGCATCTAAAACCGCGTCTGTCTGTTTTGTGGTGCGCGTCGAAAACCGCGTCTGATCTGTGTAATTAGATGCGCTATTAGATGCGTCTATAGATGCGGCTTTTAAACCTACTTTTAGCGCGCTCGCTTCGCTTTTCTTCACATTACTTATACTTCGCGCGGCTTGCTTGCTTCGTTATTAGCAGATCCACAGTTTCGATGCTTAAGAGGAAGGCACCCACACTTACTTCCAAGCTTAAAGGAGAGGAGGGCGAACAAGAGAAGCAACTTTGAAAAAGGAGAAGAACCTTCCATACCTCTATCCAAGGTAAGTCTTTTTGCAGTTGATCTTTTTTGGAAGTTTGCTCTCTTTGGATTTGTACTTTCTCGTATCCAAAAAACGCATGATTTGGGTATCAGTGTTACGTTTGTGTGTCGGGCGCATGTCCTTTTCTACTTTTTAGAAAAGTCCGTCTGTTGGAGCGCGTCTATAGGCACGTTTCAGAGCGCGTCTAAAACCGCATCTACAGGCGCGTCTATAGATGCATTGTTATGCGCGAAAATAGACACGCTAATCAGACGCGTCTATAGACGCGCTCCGACAGTAATCCTCTCTTTCCTTCCCCTTTCTTCTCAGCTCATTAGTAATCATCTTTTTTTATTTTTTCCATTTCATCATGTGGCCAGGAAGTGCTTCGGGCTCACTTGATCTCCGAGAGTCTATTTTTAGGGACTTATATAACCTTTTAGGGCACCCTCCTAGTCCTACGGAGTTATACAGGTATATGACGGGTACTCTAAACACCCCCCAGGAGTTGGCACTATAGACTCCAAACCACCCCACACCAGATGAGATCACCCCAATGGAGTCAGCACAGCCCAGCCGGCTACACAGCGCAGGCCCATCTCCCATGCCGTCTTATGCTCCTTCCCCCATGCCGTCTTATGCCCCTTCTGCCATGCCATCTTATGCCCCTTCCCCCATGCCGTCAGGAGGTCCTTCTGTCTCGCAGAGCCGTCGGTGTACTTCTATGAAGTCGAGACTCGGTTCTCTAGCTACGAGTGGTCATCGTAGTCCTGTGCAGTCTCCATCTACGAGTGGCTAGCGTACTAGCTCGACACGACACGGTAGTAGGCGTAGTAGTAGGGAGAGTGATGGGGGATGCATGGCACAGTGCTTTGGGAGGGGTGGCGGTGGGGACGATGATGATTCAGATGATTTAGACGTGCCTTCGGGTGATGGTACGATATTCTATGACATCACTCAGATAGGAGGCATCTTGATAGATGCATGGGGGAAGGACATCATGGCCTTCATGCACTCTATAATTGCTAACAATTACAGAGATTGCTTTATCCACTTCAAAGACCAGCCAAAGAGGTTGGCTGATGAGACCCTCGCTGCTGTTCGCTCTAGGTATCCTAACCCCCCCAATCGCCAGTTCACAGATAAATGGGCCAAGTCAAAGATTGTTACGATACTTGGCAATAAAAGATCTTCACTTAAGAGGCAGGCACTAGCGGAGCTTGCTAGGCTCGAGGGAGGTCAACCACCAAGGGGCCCGCCCCACACCGCTCACAAGCGTGAGTGGAAGAAAGCAATGAAGTCAGCAAGGCAGGACCCCAGTCTGCAGCACGTGGAGGCACGAAGGATCTAGATGGAGCAATATGGAAGCGTGCATTTTGGAGCAGGGGGTGTTGAATCATGGGAGGCCCAATTTGTAAGTATCGATCTCAAATTATATTGCTTATGTAGTTTATTAGGAGGTTGTTTCTTTGTACTAATCCCTCCACAAATTGTGTCGTCTTGCAGCTAGAGATCGTGGGCAGATACCCTACTCCTATCGAGATAGCCTACCACCGCCACCATCGCAGAGGAGATACATGGAGGCACTTCTATCATGACAGGTTGATTACTGAGGAGTAGTATATCCAGGCTACTAGAGCGGCCCCCGAGGTATTTGAAAGTAATTAAATAATGTCAATATTATAAGTAAAGATTTGATTTTTCATACATTGATATATGTTGTCCCTTGTTTACAGGCCCATGCACAAGATGACGAGGAAGAAGATGAGGAAGGAGGCACAAAAGGGAGCGCAGAAGGAGCGTGGAAGGGAGTGAGGATGTGGAGAACATAGATTAGTCGTAGAAGTAGTGCTAGCTACTCTTTTTTGTACTTAAAGCCACTGGCTTGGCTTTGTGCCTCTTGTATATACACTCCTCTTATTTTTTGTACTTGAAGCCACATGACGTGGCTTAGCTTCCTTATTTTTTGTACTTGAAGCCACATGACGTGGCTTAGCTTCATGCTATATGTACATACAAGCACTTTTTGAGCTTTCAATTTTATTGCGTTTTGGAGTTGTAATGTTTTATTTGGAATTGTAATTAAAATGCGGTTGGCTGTAAGAATTGAATTACACAATGTGGAAATGCGATTCTTGTAACTATATAGCATACACAACATACACAGCATTCTGTAAATTTAAAAAAAAATATTATAAAGCACGTCTATCAGTGCGTCTATATATGCGTCTGTCTGTTCGGGAAGTGTCTATTTGTGCGTCTATAAACGCATTTATAAGACCATTTAAAAATGCATCTATACACACGTTTAACGATGCGTCTTTCTATTTTTTAAATTTTAAGCAGAGCGTCTATTTAAGCGTCTAAATGCGCGTCTATATGCATATATAGATACGGGTCTCCAGACACGGAAATAGATGTGCAAATAGATGCGCCCGTAAGTTTTTTATTTAGTTCAATAAACGCGTCTGTGTGCGCATCTATGGGTGCTTTGTCTTGTTGTGCATAGAGTGTTTTTTGCATATTTGAGCTTGTTTTTTGATGTTTTTTGTTGCTACATGATAGGAGTGGCTAGTAGGGATATTAGTAAGGTATGTGTGGTGTCACATTTCACTTTCAAACACTAAAAATTGAATTTGAATCAGTTCAAGTTGACACAAGAGTGTGTTCTCAGCCACCATGTTCAAAAATCCTCATTTTAATGCTTCTAAGTGGCTATTTTTTGTGCTTTTTTTATTTGAGTAGGTATAATAGGTAGCATTAGTGCTCATAGAGGATTACCAAAAAGCGAGCAGCCCCAAATAAGCGAGCAAGATTAAATAGGTTTCAAGTGAGCGAGAACCTCATCCAGCATCTTATTCCTCTCAATATCATTGGAACAATTGATGTGATCATAAGCAAATTAAACATATTCCAACAATGAAGGCATGCTTGAAACTCACAATTAACTTCTCTTTCATCCCCATACTATCACATTTGAGTCATTGTGGAGAGGTAGAGACACAACAATACATAAAATTTGCGATAAAAATTGCAAACACTACTCAGATTGAACATCCACACAGCAAGATAATGATAGATCACAAGGTAGAATATATGACTGAAAATATGTAAACATGATCATGAGGCTACATATACATATCATGTCTTTTATGCTTGCAGAAGATCATCCATACATTCGATCCAAAAACATGGAAACAGAACTAACTATGTCAAAAGAAAAAAAACACATTTTCATCATAAGGATTAATTTTGCTTAGTGAAAATACCTATGTAATCTGGACAATACCATGCTTTAAAAAACTTAGGGAGCCAAAAAAGGATTTTAGCCCTCCATACTTCTATTATGACCAATATCTGAATGATAGTTCTATCGGAACTAGAAATGAATGCATCTAACCACTATGTTGAGTGCTCATCCAGTATCCTGTAGACTATTATGTTAAACTCAATACATGACCACAAACTCAAGCATAAGAGGAGCATGATTCAAGTGAAATAATTGGCAAAGACACTCTGTAACTAGTATCCTACTGCATCTAACAGAAAATATGCACCGGCGTTAACAAGCTTCTATTTCCACCCCTATAAGCAAACTCGTATCCTGTAGTATGAAAAACTTTAAGGAAAACATTGCACTTAATGCATCAATGAAGCCAGTGACTACTCATCATGCACAATTGAACAATCATCAAGGAAAGTCTAGTCAAGAAAGTTAAAGCAAAAACCAAATATCTATTCGGATCTATGCCGTGGTGTATCCGCCAACCATGAGTAGCAAAAGAACCTATGAAAAAAGCAAAATAGGGATTATGCCACTCTACCATGATCACTTCCATGCTACAAATAAGGGAATACATAGTCATTTTAGGGTACTTTTAGGGTTCATTCCTAACCAGTAAAAAGAGAGCCAATGCTATCTATTTGTATTCATAAAATCTTTATGAACATTATCATGTTTGATATAAGGATAGGAGCTAGCTCAATGGGTAGTCTTAAACAAATATAAATACTATTCGAATTTTAACCTTATGCAAAAGCTTTTTTTAAACACAAAGTAAAACTTGATTATACATATAGATGGGAATCAGGTCACCATTGTAAGTATGTATTTAGTAATTAAGTTGAAAATATTCCCTTAGAAAAATAGCTCAATCAACATAGTACCCATATTATATATCCAAAATTTACAAGATCTCATTCATACCATTAGATTGTTTTCATCACTTGTCATAAGTACTAACCTCAATTGGAATTATGTATTTGGGTCAAAATAGTTTTTAGTATAGGATATAATGGAGCAATACATTTATGTAATATCTAGTGATCATAGTTTCTAATATAGGATAAAATGGAGCATAGAGTAATGTTGTCATTCAAAAATGATAATATACCTTCTTTGACCATATACAAGTATCATGCATTCATAAAAAAGGTTAGTCATAAACTGCAATATAATGTGCCCATAATGCATGTACATTAAATCTTCACATGTTAGAATGTGAGAAAGGGAATGATTTAACTATGAAATCAAGGATCAATGTAGGAAATGGTCTTCTATGCACACATATATGCTAAGGGTCCATCTAATACAATATTGGAAATTGATGTGAGTATAAGTATATGCATCCATTGGTGATGTATATGAGTGTATGCATCCATTTGTGATGTATATTGTTGTACTAATCCATGGTGCTTTACGGCTTGAGTTGTTTGTAGCACAATTAATCACAACAATGTTGTACTTTTTAAAAGAAAAATGCCATAAAAATTTCATGCTGCAAAACACACACAAAAAAATGGCATTTGTAGCATTAATCCAAGCATTTCCTGCAAGCAATCTCCATCCCTCCCTTTCCTTCTTACTCTTTCGGCCACCTCCACCCTCTTGTTGCCCTTCAAGACTGCCTCTTGCCTCCTCGCCTCCTTGCTTCCTCACCTCCTCACCTCCTTGCTTCTTTGCCTTCTCACCTCCTTGCATCATGCTTATTGCTGGCAATTCCAAGGCTGTACCTCCCCTCATTGGCCAGCTCCTCTACTCCTCACGTAATCCTTCCCCTCATTTTGGTGTCTCCAATGAATAGCTTGGGGGTCTTGTTTTTGAAGGGGGCAAGCATAAGAATGGCAACACGTTAATGCGCTGTCATTTTTCGTGCTTTTGCCACCCAAAAACAAGACCTGCAAAGCCCTTGCTTAAGCTTGAATGAGCCTCTTGATTTTGGGCATGTTAAGCTATTTTTGACCATTATACTCCCAAAATCAAGAGGCTCATTGAAGCTTAAGCAAGGGCTTTGCAAGCATTGCAAGTCCAGTAAATGAAATCAATCAGATTAGGAATTGGCAAACTTGATTTGGGAATGGTCAGAAATACTTTGTCTTTGAATAAT